>NW_007238984.1:0-14102 GCF_000164805.1 Carlito syrichta
GGTACCTAGTCAACTGGCAATTAAGTTGACTAGTTCATTGACCTGTTGGTCTGTGAGCGAGTTGATAAGTTATTTGAACTCTTGACTGGGGAGCGAGGCAACTAGTTTGCTGACCAGTTGGCAGGCGAGCGAGCCAAATATTTAGCTGACCTGATGGAAAGCGAGTGAGCCCACTAGATAGCTGACCAGCTAGTTGAGTTGCTAGCTGACTAGTTAGCCAACTATTTAGCTGGTTTGCCAGCTGACTTAAATAACTAGTTGACTAGTTAGCTAGCTATCTAGCTGATATAACTAGCTAGCAAACAAGCTATCAAGTTCTCTAGCAAGCTGACTTAACTAGGTAGCTAACTGGCAAGTTAGCTGTCTAGCTGACTTATTTATCTAGCTGACTAGCTAGTTGACTAGCTAGCTGACAACTAGCTACTTGACAAGCAACCTGACTAGCTAGCTGGCTTAACTCTCTAGCTGAATAGTGAGCTGACTTGCTAGCTGACTTAACAAGCTAGCTGGCTAGCTGACTGACTCAACTAGATGATTAACGAGCTGGCTGGCTACCTGGCCAGCCATCTGACTTAACTAGCTAGCTACCTTGTTGGCTTGACGGCTAGCCAGCTGTCTTAACTAGCTAGCTACCCAACTGGCTAGCTGGCTAGGCAGCAGGCTAGCTAGCTAGTGAACTGGCCACCTGGCTAGCAAGCCAGCTTAAATAGCCAGCTTGGGTAGTCAGCTGGCTATCTAGTTAAGTCAGCTACTTGTGCCAGTTTGCTAACTGGTTAATTCAGCTGACCATCCAGCTGACTAACTTACTAAGTCAGATAGTTAAGTCAGTTGAACAACCACCTTGTTAGATAGGTAGCTAGCTAGTTAAATGAGCTAGTTAACTTACCTGGAGAACTAGGTAGTCAGCTAGTTAAGTCAGCTAGTTAATCACCTGGCTAGCTGGTTGCTAGTTAGTTAAATCAGCTGGCTAGCAAGCTGCCTATGAGGGTAGCTATCTAGTTAAGTCATCTGGCTAGCCAGCTGGCTAGCTAGATAAGTCACCTAATTAAGTCAGTACACTGCCCAGCTGGTTAGCTTGGAAGTTAGGTATTTAAGTCAGCTGGCAAGCCAGTGGGCTATGTAGGTAGGTAGCTAGTTAAGTCAGTTGGCTGCCCATCAGGCTATCTAGTTATATCAGCTAGTTAAGTCAGCTGGCTATTCAGCTGTCTAGCTAGGTAGATAGCTAGTTAAGTTTGATGGCTAGCTAGGTACTACTTCATTAAGTCAGCTAGTTATGTCAGCTGGCTAGGCTCCTGGCAAGCTTGGTAGCTAGGCATTTAAGTCAGCTGGATCCCCAGATGGTCAGCTAGTTTAATTAACTAGTTTGCTCAGTTGGCTAACCAGCTGGGTAGCTAGTTAAGTCAGCACGTTTAATCAGTTGTCAAGCAAGCTGGCTAGATTGTTTAAAAGCTAGTTAAGTCAGATGGTCAGTCATCTGACTCACTAGATATTTCAGCTACTGAAGTCAGCTGACTAGCTAGGAAGCTAGCTAGTTAAGTCAGTTAGATATATCAGCAAGCTAGCTAATTAAGTCACCTAGTTATTTCAACTAGCTATATGATAGCTATCTAGGTAGCTAGCAAGTTAAATCAGCTGGTTATGTCAGCTGGCTAGGTAGGTATCTCCCTAGTTAACTCAGCTAGTTAAGTCAGCAGCCTAGCTAGTTAAGTCAGTTAGTTCATTCAGCTGGCTAGCCAGCTGCCTTAAATGATAGTTAGATAGATAAGTCTGCTGGCTAGCCAGCTGGCTAAATCTTTACATCAGCTGGTTATGTCAGCTGGCAAGCCAGGATGATATGTAGGTAGGTAACTAGTTAATTAAGCTGGCTAGCCACCTGGCTATCTAGTGATGTCAGCTAGTTAAGGCAGCTGGCTCCCAGCTGACTAATGAGTTAAGTCACCTAGTTGAGTCAGCTGGCTAGCCAGCTGCTTAGCTGGTTAAGTCTGCTAGTTGATTCATGTGGCTAGCCATCTGGCTAACAAGGTAGCCAGCTAGTTAAGTCAGCTTTCTAGCCAACTGTCTAGCTTCTTACATCAGCTAGTTAAGTCAACTGGCTAGCCACCTGGCTAGATAGGTAGCTAGCTAATTAAGTCATCTGGCTAGCCCGCTGGCTAGCTAGTTAAACCAGTTAGTTTAAAGTGCTGGATTGCTGCCTTGCTAGCTTGGTGGCTAGCTAGTAAAGCCATCTGGCTAGTCAGATGCCTATCTACATAAGTCAGTTAGCTAAGTCAGTTGTTTTGACGGCTGGCTAGCTAGGTGGCTCTCAATTTAAGATGGCTGGATAACAGGATGGTTGGGTAGGTGGCCTTTATAGTTAAGCAGCTGGCTACCTGGCTGACAAGCAGGGTGGCTGGCAGGTTAAGCCGGCTGGCTATTAGACTGTCCAGTCAGCTGGCTTGCTATTTAATTCAGCTAGCTAGCCACCTTGCCAGCCTTCTAGCTACCTAGCCAACTAGCCAGCCATGTAGCTAGCTAGTTAAGCCAGCTGGCTAGCAGTGTAGACAACCAGGTAGCTAACCAGTTAAGTTGGCTGGCTAGACAACTAGTCAGCCAACTAGCTAGTCACTTAGTTAAATCAGCTAGCTAGGCAGCTAACTTGTTAAGTCAGCTAGCAAGTCAACTAACTACTCAGCTAGCTAGCTAAGTCAGCTAGGTATTCAGGTTGCTTGTCAGCTAGCTATTTAAGTCAGCTATCTTGTCAATTAACTTATCCACTAGATAGTTAAGTCAGCAAGCAAACTAACTAGCCAGTTAGCTAGCTAGTTAAGTCATCTAGATAGAGAGCGAGATAGCTTGTTTGCTAGCTTGTTATGTCAGCCACATAGCCAGCTACCTAGTCAGCTATCTAGTTAAGTCAGCTAGCAAATCAGCTATTTACTTAGCAAAATAGTGGGCTAGCAACTCAGCAAGCCAGTCAGCAAACTAGTTGCCTCACTCGCTTTCCATCAGGTCAGCTAACTAGTCTGCTCTCTCACCTGCCAAACTGTCAGCAAACTAGCTGACTCACTCACCAGCAAAAAGTTCAACTAACTCGTCAGCTTGCTTGCAGGCCAACAGTACAGCTAACTAGTCGGCATCCTAGCCAGCCACCTCCTTAAATTAGTTCACCAATGGCTCTCATGTTGGCTGACTAGTCAAGGCATCTCACCCATTGGCTCACTCGATGGCCAACTAGTTAATTCAGCTCACCGGTCTGTTCAGTCAATGGCCAATTATTTAAGTCTTCTAACCAGTCGGCTCACTTGTCAGCCTAATAAAATCAGCTGACCAGTTGGCTCACTCACCGGCAGATTAGTTAAGTCAGCTGACCAGTTGGCACACTCACTGGCTGACTACTTAAGTCAGCTTACCAGTTGGCTCACTCGCTTCCCGACTTGTTAAGTCACCTGACTAGTCGGCTTTCTCGCCCACTGACTAGTTAAGTCAGGTCACATGTTGGCTCACGCACTGGACGACAAATTAAGTCAGGTAACTGGTCCACCAACTAGCCGTCCAAGTAGTAAAGTGAGCTAAACAGTCATCCGACTAGTCGACCAAGTTGTCAGCCGACAAGTTAACACAGCTAACTTGTCGGTCAACTAGTTAGGTCAGGTAAGATGTCAGCTAACATATCGACCGACTAGTTAGGTCAGCAAACGAGCAGGCAACTAGTTAACATTGCTAACTAGTGTTCCAACTCGTCAGTCATCTTGTTAACACAGCTAACTATGAGGCTGACTAGTCAACCGCCTTGTTAAGCCAGCTGAAAAGTCGGGCGAGTAGGCAGCCAACATGTTAAACAATCTAAGTAGTCGACCGACTCGCCAACTTGCCAGCTAAGTAGTTAGCTACTTATGTCAACTGTATAACCATCTGACAAGATAGTTAAGTCATCTAGATAAGTCAGCTGACTAGCCCGCTGGCTAGCTATTTAGCTTGCTAGTTAAGTCAGCTGGCTATACAGCTGGCTAGCTAGATAAGTCACCTCATTAATCAGCTGAATAGCCAGCTGGATAGCTATGTAGCAAGGTACTTAATTCAATTGGCTAGAAAACATGTCAGTTAGTTAAGAGAGCTAGTTAAATCAGCTGGCTAGCCAACTGGCTAGCCAGTAGTGACCTAGTTAAGTCAGTTACCTGGCCAGATGGCTAGCTAATTAAGTCAGCTTGTTAAGTCAGCTGGCTATCCAAGGGTCTAGAGAGGTGGAGAGTTACTTTAGCCAGCTGTCTAGCCAGTTGGATAACAAGTTAAGTCAGCTAGTGTAGGCACCTGATTGGCCAACTTCCTAGCTCGTTTATCAAGTACTTAATTAAGCCTGCTAACCAGCTTCCTAGATAGTTTAGACACCTCGTTAAGTCAATTGACTAGCCTTCTTGCTTGCTAATCAAAAAGCTAGTCAATTCAGATCACTAGACAGCTGGTTGGCTAGATATTTCAGCTAGTTAAGTCCGCTTGCTATCTAGGTAGCTAGCTAGTTAATTCAGGTATTTATGTCAGCTGCCTAGCTGGTTAAGTCAGCTATTTAAGTCAGTTAGCTAGCTAGATAGCTAGCTAGGTAGTTAGCTAGTTATTTCAGATGGTTAAGTCAGCTGGCTATTTAGAAAAATAGCTAGTTAAGTGAGCTAGTTAAGTGAGCTGGCTAGGTAAATGATCAGTTTGTTAAGTTAGCTGGCTTGCCAGCAGCCTAACTGGGTAGCTACCCAGGTAAGTCAGCTGGCTATCCAGCTGGTTAGCTAGGTAGCTAGATTGTTATGTCAGCTGGAAAGCCAGCGGGATACATAGGTAGCTAGCTAGTTAAATCAGCTGGCTAGCCAGCTGGCTAGCTAGTTAAGTCACGTAGTTAAGTGAGCTCGCTGGCCAGCATGATAGCTAGGTAGTTAAGTAGTTAAGTCAGCTGGCAAGCCAGCAGGCTATGTAGGAAGGTAGCTTGTTAAGTGAGTTGGCTAACCATGAGGCTATCTTGTTATGTCACCTAGTTAAGTCACCTGGCTATCCAGTTGTCTAGCTAGGTAGCTAGCTAGTTAAGTCTGTTGACTAGAAAGCAAGCTACTTCGTTAAGTCAGCAAGTTAAGCCAGCTGGCTAGGCTGCTGGCTAGCTATGTAGCTAGGCAATAGGGTCAACTGACTTGCCAGCTCACAAGCTAGTTAAGTCAGCTAGTTTAGTCAGCTGGCTAGCCAGCTGGCAAGCTAGAAAAGTCAGCTCGCTAAGTCAGCTGTCTAGTCAGCTGGCTAGTTATTAAAAAGCTAGTTACATCAGATGCGTAGATAGCTGGCTCGCTATTTATTTCAGCTAGTTAATTCAGTTGGCGAGCTAGGTAGCTAGCTAGTTAGTTCAGCTAGATATGTCAGGTAGCTAGTTAGTTAAGTCAGTTAGTTAAGTCAGCTAGCTATATGATAGCTAGGGTGATAGTAAAAGAAGCTAGTTATCCAGCAGACTAGGTAGGTAGCTAGCTAGTTGACAGCTATTTATATAAGCTGACTAGCTTGTTAAGTCACCTTGTTAAGTCAGCTCGCTGACCAGCAGGTGAGCTAGGTAGTTAGGTAGTTAAGTCTGCTTTCAAGCCAGTGGGCTATGGATGTAGGTAGCTAGTTAAGTCAGCTAGCTAAGTTAGCTGGCTATCCATGTGGCTAGAGAGGTAGAGAGTTAGTAACGTCAGCTGGCTAGCCAGCTGTATAACTTGGTAAGTCATCTAATTTAGTCACCTGACTGGCCAACTGCATAGATCGTTTATCATGTAGTTAATTCAGCCTGCTTTACCAGCTTCCTAGCTAGTTTAGTCACCTGGTTATTTCAGTTGGCTAAACTGCTCACTTGGTAGTCAAAAAGCTAGTCAATTCAGATAGCTAGACAGTTGGCTAGCTAGATATTTCAGCTAGTGAAGTCAGCTGGCTAGCTAGGTAGCTAGCTAGTTAAGTCAGCTCTTTATATCAGCTGGCTGGATTGTTAAGTCAGCTAGATAAGTCGGCTAGCTCTGTAGCTAATTGGCTAGGTAGCTTGCTAGTTATTTCAGGTTGTTAAGTCAACTGGCTATTTAGCAAACTAGCAAGTTAAGTCAGGTAGTTAAGTGAGCTGGATAACTAGTTAATCATCTTTTTAAGTCGACTGGCTAGCCAGCTTCCTAGATGGGTAGCTAGCTAGTTAAGTCAGCTGGCTAGCCAGCTTGTTAGCTAGGTAGATAGCTTGTAAAGTCAGCTGGCAAGACAGTGGGATAGATAGGTAGGTAGCTAATTAAGTCGGCTGGCTAGCCTGCTGTCTATCTACTGATGTCAACTAGTTAAGTCAGCTGGCTAGCAAGCTGGCTAATGAATTAAGTCACATAATTGAGTCAGCTGGCTAGCCAGTTAGTTAGCTGGTTAAAGTCAGCTAGTTAATTCAAGGGGATAGCCATCTGGGTAGCTAAGTAGCTAGCTAGTTAAGTCAGTTGAGTAGCCAGCTGACTTGCTGGTTAAGTCAACTAGTTAAGTCAGCTGAGTAGCCACCTGGCTATGTAGGTAGCTAGCTAATTAAGTCTGCTGTCTAGCCACCTTCTTAGCTAGTTAAGTCAGTGAGTTAAGTGAGCTGGCTAGCCGGCTGACTAGCTAGGTGTCTAGCTAATTAAGCCAGCTGGCTAGCCAGATGGCTATCTAGTTAAGTCAGCTAGTTAAGTCTGCTAGAGAGCCGGGTGACTAGCTAGGTTGCTGGCAAGATAAGCCGGCTGGTTAACAGTCTGGTCAGTTAAGTGGCCACCTAGTTAAGCTGGCTGGCTAGCGGACTGACCAGCAGAGTTGCTGGCTAGTTAATCTGGCAGGCAATTCGACTGTCCAGCCATCCAGCTGGCTATTTAAGCTGGCTGCCTAGCCAGTTGGTCAGCCCACTAGCTAGCTTGCCGGCTGCCTAGCCAGCTAGCCAGCCAGGAAGCTAACTATTTAAGACAGCTGGTTATCTATCTAGCCAACCAGGGAGCTAATTAGTTAAGTCAGCTGGCTCACCAGCAAGACATCCTATTAGCTAGTCAGCTAGTTAAGTCGGTTATCTAACCACTTAGCTACTTAAGTCAGTTACCAAATCAGCTAACTATTCATCTACCGAGTTAAGTCAGCTAGCTAGTCAGGTTGATAGTCAGTTGACTGGTTTAGTCACCTAGCAGGTCAGCTAGCTATTCAGCTAAATAGTTAAGTCAGCTAGCCAGCTAACTACCCAGTTAGCAAGCTAGTTAAGTCAGCTAGTTAGACAGCTAGATAGCTTGTTTTCTAGCTAGTTATGTCAGCTAGATAGCCAACTAGCTAGTCAGCTAGCTAGTTAAGTCAGCTAGCAAATCAGCAAAGTACTTTACTAACTAGTCTGCTATCAACTCAGTTAGCTGATCAGCTAACTAGTGGGCTTTCTCACTTTCCATCAGGTCAGGTAACTAGTCGGCTTGCTCACCTGACAACCATTCAGCAAACTTGTCAGCTCACTCACCAGCCAACACATCAAATAACTTGTCGGGTTGCTCGCAGGCCAACAGGTCAGCAAACTAGTTGGTTTCCTCACCAGCCGGCTAGTTAAATCAGCTCACCAGTCGACTTGCTTGCCGGTTGACTGGTTAAGGCAGCTCACCCGCTGGCTAACCAACCAGCCGATATTTTAAGTCAGTTCACTGGTCGACTCAATCGCCGGGCGACTAGTTAAAACTTCTGAGCTGTTTACTCACTCGCCAGCTGACTAAATTCAGCTTACCAGTCAGTTCACTAGCTGGTCGATTAGTTAAGTCAACTGACCAGTCAGCTCACTCACTGGCCGACTACTTAAATCAACTGACATGTCAGCTCACTTGCCGGCTGACTAATTAAGTCAGCTGACAATTCTGCTCACTCACCAGCTGACTAGTTAACTCAGATCTTCTCAAGCCTCATTTGCAGGCTGAATAGTTAAGTCAGCTAACTGGTCAGCCTGTTAACCGACCAACTTGTTGAGTCTGCTAACCAATATGCTGACTAATCAGCCACCTTTTAAACTGAAAAGTTAGCTCAGCTAACTACTCAGGCGACAAGTTAGGCCAGTTAACTAGTTGACCTACTAATTGGACGAATAGTTAGTTCAGCAAACCAGCATGCCAACTAGTTGACCAAGCTAACTAGTGGGCCAACTCATCAAATATTTGACCCAGCTTACTAGTCAGCTGAGTAATTGGTCAACATGTTAAGCCAGCTAACAAGTCTACCACATTCAGCCAACGTTTTAAAACAGCTAACTAGTTGGCCAACTCTTCACCCAATAAGGTACGTCACCTAGCTAATTCGTTAACCAACTAGTTAAGACAGATAATATACTCGTTAACCAACTAGTTAAAACAGTTAGCTAACTCATGAACCAACTCGTTAAATCAGCTAGTTATCAGGTTAGTCAACTAGTTAAGTCAGCTAATTAAGTAAGCTAGCTAAACAGCTAGCTAGTTAAGTCAGCTACCTAAGTCAGTTAGCTCACTAATTAGCTAATTATTTAAGACAGTGATTTAAGCCTTCTACCTAAGTAGTTAGCTATTTAGTGAGATCATCTAGCTATTAAACTAGTTAAAAAGGTAGCTAACTTTTTAATTCAGGTAGTTAAGGTAGCTAGCTCTCTAGTTAAGTAAGCCAGTTTAGTCAGCTAGCTAAGTAGTTAAGTAAGCCAGCTAAGTCAGCTAGTTAAGTGAGCTTTCTAACATAGTCAGCTGGTTAAGAGAGCTAGTTTGCTAGTTAGCTAATGGGTTAAGTCAGCAGGTTGAGTCAGGTAGTAAGCTAGTTAACTGAAGGTTAAGTCAGCTAGTTAGCTAATTAGCAAACAGGTTGAGTCAGCTGGTTGAGTAGGCTAGCTAGTTAGTTAGCTAATGAGATAAGTCAGCTAGATGAGTCAGATAACTAGCTAGTTACCTAAGGAGTTAAGTAACCTTGTTGAGTCGGCTAGCTAGCTTGTTAGCTAATGAGTAAACCAGATAAATAAGAAAGCTTGCTAGCATGTTAGATTATGAGTAAGGTAACTAGCTAGCTAGCTGGTTATGTCAGCTTGCTAGCCAGATGACTAGCTAATTAAGTCACCTAGTTAAGTCAGCTAGCTGGCCAGCACGTTAGCTAGGTAGTTAGGTAGTTAAGTCAGCTGGCAAGCCAGCAGCCTATATAGGTAGGTAACTGGTTAAATCAGCTGGCTAGCCATCCGGCATCTAGTTATGTCAGCTTGTTAAACTGGCTACCCAGCTCACTAGTTAGGTAGCTAGCTAGTTAAATCTGCTGGCTAGCCAGCTGGCTACTTCATTAAGTCAGCTAGTTAAATCAGCTGGCTAGCCTGCTAGCTAGCTAGATAACTAGGCAATAAAGTCAGATGGCGAGCCAGCTGGCTAGCTAGTTAAGTCAGCTAGTTAAGTCAGCTTGTTAGCCAGCTTGCTAGCTAGATAACTAGCTAGTTATGTCAGCTGTATAGGCAGCTGGATATATAGTTAAGGTACCTAGCTAAGTCACCTGACTAGCCCGCTCACTAGCTAAGTAGCTTGCTATTTGTTCAGCTGGCTAGACAACTGACTAACTAGATTTGTCACCTAATAAATTAAGCTAGATATCCAGATGGCTACCTATGTTGTAAGCTAGTTAATTCAGCAGGCTAGAAAGCAGGCCAGCTAGTTAAGACAGCTAGTTAAGTCCGCTGCCTAGCCAGGAGGCTATCCAGGTAGTGACCTAGTTAAGTCAGTTCGCTAGGCAACGGACTAGCTGACAAAGTCAGCTAGTTAAGTCAGCTGGCTATCCAGGTGGCTAGAGAGGTAGAGAGCTAGTTAAGAGGGCTGGCTAGCCAGCTGGATTGCTAGATAATTCAACTAGTTTAGTCACCTGGCTGTCCAGGTACCTAGCTCTTTAATCAACTAGTTAAGTCACCTGGATAACCAGTTGGCTAGTAAGTTAAGTTACCTTGTTAAGTCAGTTGGCTAGACAGCCTGCTATCTAGTTAAAAAGCTAGTTAAGTCAGATGGCTAGACAGCTGGCTAGCTAGTTATTTCAGCTACTTAATTCAGCTGGTTAGCTAGGTAGCTAGCTAGTTAAGTCAGCTAGTAATGTCAGCTAACTGAGTAGTTAACTCAGCTAGATAAGTGAGGTAGCTAGCAAGATAGCTAGGTATGTATATAGCTGGTTATTTCAGCCAGTGAATTCAACTGGCTAGCTAGGTAACTAGCTATTAATTCAGCTAGTTAAGTCAGCTGACTAGATAGTTAAGTCAGCTAATTAAGTAAGCTGACTAGTCTGCTGGCTAGCTAGTTAGGTCACCTAGTTAAGTCAGCTGACTAGCCCACTGGATAGCTAGGTAGCTTGATATTTATTCAGTTGGTGAGACAGCTGGCTAACTAGATATGTCACCTAGTTAATTCAGCTGGATTGCCAGATGGATAGCTATGGGGAAAGCTAGTTAATTCAACTAGCTACAAAGCAGGCCAACTAGTAAAGACAGCTAATTATGACAGGCAGTAACCTAGTTAAGTCAGTTTACAAGCCAGTTGGCTAGCTAATTATGTCAGCTAGTTAAGTCAGCTGGCTAGCCAGGTGGCTGGAGAGGTAGAGAGCAAGCTACATCAGCTGGCTATCCAGCTGGATTGCTAGTTAATTCAGCTAGTTTAGTCACCTGGCTGGCCAATTACCTAGCTCATTAATCAACTAGTTAAGTCAGCTGGCTAAGCAGTTGGCTAGCTAGTCAATTCACCTCATTAAGTTAGTTGTCTAGCCAGCTCGCTAGCTAGTAAAAAAGCTAGTTAAATCATTTGGCTAGACAGCTGGTTAGCTAGTAATTTCAGCTAGTTAAGTCAGCTGGCTAGCTAGGTAGCTAGCTAGTTAAGTCAGTTAGTTATGTCAGTTAGCTGGCTAGTTAAGTCAGCTAGAAAAGTCAGCTAGCTAGCTAGATAGCTAGCTAGGTATCTAGCTAGTTATTTCAGCTAGCAAATTCAGCTTTTTAGCTAGGTAACTAGCTAGTTAAGTCAACTTGTTAAGTCAGCTGGCTAGATAGTTATGTCAGCTAGTTAAGGCAGCTAGCTCATTTAACTAGCTAGGTAGCTAGCTCATTAAGTCAGCTGGCTAGCCAGCTGGCTAGCTAGTAAGGTCACCTAGTTAAGTCAGCTTGCTAGCCAGCTGGATATCTAGGTAGCTAGATAATAAGTCTGCTGGCTAGCATGAGGGATATGTATTTAGTTAACTAGTTAAGTCAGCTGGCTGGCCACCTGGTTAACTAGTGATGCCAGCTAGTTAAATAAGCTGGCTAGCCAGCTGGCAAATGAATTCAGTCGCCTAGTTGAGTCAGCTGGCTAGACAGCTGGCTAGCTGGTTAATTCTACTAGTTAATTCAAGTGGCTATCCATCTGGCTAGCTGGTAGCCAGATAGTTAAGTCAGCTTGCTAGCCAGCTGGCTAGCTGGTTATGTCAGCTAGTTAATTCAGCTGGCTAGTCACCTGGCTAGGTAGATAGCTAGCTAATTAAGTCAGCTGGCTAGACGGCTGGCTAGCTAGCTAAGTCAGTGAGTTAAGTGAGCCTTTTCTGGCTGTCTAGCCAGGTGGCTAGCCGGATGGCTATCTAGTTAATTCAGCTAGTTATGTCAGCTGAATAGCCGGCTTGCTAGCTAGGTATCTGGCAAGTTAAGTTGGTGGGTTAGCAGGCTTGTCAGGTAGGTGGCCAGCTAGTTAATCCGGCTGGCTAGCCAACTGACCAGCAGGGTGTCTTGCTAGTTAAGCCAGCTGGCTCTCTGACAGCTCAGTCAGCTGGCTAGCTATTTAAGTTGGCTGGCTAGCCAGCTGGCAAGCCCACTAGCTAGCTAGCCGGCTGCTTAGCCAGCTAGCCAGCCAGGTATATAGTTAGTTAAGCCAGCTGGCTAGTCATCTAGCCCACCAGGTCGATAGCTAATTTTGTCAGCTGGCTAGCCAGCTAGCCAGTCAACTACCTCCTCAGCTAGTTAAGTCAACTAGCTAGCCAGCTAGCTAGTTAAATGAGCTAGCTAGTCTGCTAGCTATTCAACTAGCTAGTTAAGTCAGCTAGCCAACTAACTAGCCAGTTATCTAGCTAGTTAAGCCTGCTGTCTAGACAGCTAGATAGCTTTTTTGCAAGCTAGTTATGTCAGCTAGACAGCCAGCTAACTAGTCAGCTAGTCAGTTAAGTCAGCTAGCAAATCATCTAGTTTCTTAGCTATCTAGTTGGCTAGCAACTCAGTTAGCTGGTCAGTTAATTAGTGAGTTTGCTCGCTTTCCATCAGGACAGTTAACTAGTCGGCTTCCTCTCCTGCCAAACGGTCTACAAATTAATTGGCTCACTCGCCAGCCAACAGGTCAACTAACTTGTTGGCTCGCTCACAAGCCAACAGGACAGCTAACTAGTTGCCTTCCTCGCCAGCCAACTAGTTAATTCAGCTCAGCAGTTGGCTCACTTGCTGGCCGACTAGATAAGAGAGCTCACCCGTCAGCTCACTCATTGGCCTATTACTTAAGTAGACTCACTGGTCGGCTCACTCACTGGCCGACTTGTTAATTCTGACCTGTCGCCTCATTCGCCAGGCAACTAAATTCAGCTTACCAGTCAGCTCACTCACCGGTCAACAAGTTAAGTCAGATCACCAGTCTACTCACATGCAAGCTGACTAGTTAAGTCAGCTGACCTGTTGGCTCAATCACCAGCCGACTAGTAAAGTCAGCTGACCAGTTGGCTCACTCGCCAGCTGACTCATTAAGGCAGCTCAACAAGTTGTCAGCTAATCTGTCAGCCGACTAGCCCGCCAACTTGTTAAGTCAGCTAAACATTTGGCCGACTAGTCGGCCAACTTGTCAGCTGACAAGTAATCTCAGCTAACTAGTCAGCAGACTAGTTAGGCCAGTTAACTGGTCAGTGACTTTGTCAGCCGACTACTTAGGTCAGCAAACCAGCAGACTACTATTGAACTGAGCTAACTAGTGGTACAACTCGTCAGTCAACACGTTGACTCAGCTAACTAGTCAGTCAACTGTTGTCCAACTTGTCAAGCCAGCTAATAAGTCGGCCGAGTAGTCAGCCAACGTGTTAAATGAACTAAGTTGTCAACCAATTCATCAGCTAAAAATTTAAGTCACCTAGCTAACTCTTAACCAACTAGTCAAGCGAGCTAGTTAACTCTTTTTCCACCAAGTTAAAACAGTTGGCTAACCCGTTAACCAACTCGCTATGTCAGGTATCTATCTCGTTATCCAAGTAGATAAGTCAGCGAGCTAAGTCAGTTGGCTAAATAGCTAGTTTGCTAAGACAGCAATCTCAATAGCTAGCTAACTATTTAAGTCAGCTACTTAACTCTGATACCTAATTTGTTAGCTAATTATTAAATCAGCTAGCTATTCAGCTAGTTAAATAGTTAGCTAACTATTTAATTCAGGTAGTTAAGTCAGCTAGCTAACTACTTAAGTCAGCCAGTTAAGTCAGCTAGCTAAATAGTTGTCAGCTACCTAAGTAATCTAGCTAAGTCATCTTTCTAAGTTAGTCAGCTGGTTAATAGAGCTAGCTAGCTAGTGAGGTAATGGGTTACATCAGCAGGTTGAGTCAGGTAGTTAGCGAGTTAATGAGTTAAATCAGCTGGTTGAGTCAGCTAGCTAGCTAGTTAGCAAATGGGTTGACTCAGCTGGTTGAATAGGTTAGCTAGCTTGTTAGCTAAAAAGTTAAGTCAGCTGGATGAGTCAGCTAGCTAGCTAGTTAGCTAAGGAGTTAAATCAGCTGGTTGTGTCAGTTATCTAGCTTGATAGCTAACAATTTAATTCAGATGATTAAGTCACCTAACTAGCACATTAGATATCGAGTAAGCTAACTAGTTAGCTAGCTGGTTAACTCAGCCAGCTTGCTAGCCAGCTAACTAATAAGTTTGTTAGCTAGGTAGCTAGCTAGTTAGCTAAAAATTTAAGGCAGCTGGCTAGCTAGGTAGCGAACTTGTTAAGTCAGATGGCTAGTTTGCTGGTTAGCGGGTAAATTCAGCTAGTTAATAGATCTGGCAAACCAACTGTCAAGGTAGGTAACTAGATAGTTAAGTCAGCTAGATATCTACCTGGCTAGTTGTGATATCTACGAGTTAAGTCTGCTGGCTAGTCAACTGGCTAGCTGGTTAAGTCAGGGAG
>NW_007238984.1:14549-17597 GCF_000164805.1 Carlito syrichta
TCAGTGAGCTGGCTAGCCAGCTGCCTATCAGGGTAGCTATCTAGTTAAGTCATCTGTCTAGCCAGGCTGGCTAGCTAGATATGTCACTTAGTTAAGTCTGTTCACGGATCAGCAGGTTAGCTATATAGTTAAGTAGTTAACTCAGTTCACAAGCCAGTAGGCTATGTAGATAGGTAGCTACTTATGTCAGTTGGCTAAACTTTAGGCTATCTAGTTATGTCAGCTAGATAAGTCACCTGGTTAGTCAGCTTTCAAGCTAGGTAGATAGCTAGTTAAGTCTGATGGCTAGCCAGCTGGCTACATCCTTAAGTCAG
Source organism: Carlito syrichta (assembly GCF_000164805.1). Classification (NCBI taxonomy): domain Eukaryota; kingdom Metazoa; phylum Chordata; class Mammalia; order Primates; family Tarsiidae; genus Carlito; species Carlito syrichta. The sequence continues at coordinate 14,864 of NW_007238984.1, forward strand.
CTAGTTAAATCAGCTGGGTAGTCTGCTGGAGAGCTAGTTAGGAATTATTTCAGGTGGCTAGACAGCTGGCCAGCTAGTGAAGTCAGCTATTTTAGTCAGCTGACTATTCAGCTGCATAGCTAGTTAAGTCAACACCTTAATTCAGTTGTCTAACCAGCTGACTAGCTTGTTAACAATCTATTTATGTCAGATGGGCAATCAGGTGACTTGCTAGTTATTTCAGCTAGTTAAGTCAGTTAGCAAGCTATGAAACTAGCTAAGTCAGTCAAATATGTCAGTAGCTGACTAGTTAAGTCAGCTAGTTAAGTCAGCTAGCTAGCCAGATTGCTAGCTAGGTAGCTAGCCAGTTATGTCAGCAATCTTGCAATTTGTCTAGCTAGTTAAGTCACCGAGTTGTCACCTAGATAAGACAGCTGACTAGCCAGCTGGCTAGGTAGATAGCTTGATAATTAAGTCAGCTGACTAGACACCTGACTAGCTATATAAATCACCTAGTTAATTGAGCTTGATAGCCAGCTGGCTAGCCGTGTAGCCAGCTAGTAAATTCAACTGGCTAGAAAGCAGAACAGCTGGTTACAAGAATTAGTTAAGTAAGCTGGCTAGCAAGCTGGCTATCTAGTTATTGACTTAGCTAAGTCAGTTAGCTAGCCAGCTCGCTAGCTATTAAGTCAGCTAGTAAAGTCAGCTCTCTACAGGTGGCTAGAGAGGTAGTTAAGTCAGCTGGCTAGCCAACTGGATAACTAGTTAAGTAAGCTAGTTTAGTCACCTGGTTGGCCAGCTTCCTAGATCATTAATCAACTAGTTAAGTCAGCTGGCTAACCAGCTAGCTAGGTAGTTAATTCACCTCGTTAAGTCTGTTGCCTAGCCAATTTGCTAGCTCGTTAAAAAGCTAGTTGTCAGATGGCTAGACAGCTGTCTATCTAGTTATTTCGCATGTTAAGTCAGTTGGCTAGCTAGTTAGCTAGTTAAGTCAGCTATTTATGTCAGTTACCTACCTAGTTAAGTCAGCTAGTTAATTCAGCTAGTTAGCTAGATAGCTAGCTAGCTAGTTATTTCAGCTATTATAGTCATCTGGCTAGCTAGGTAGCCACCTAGTTTAGTCAGCTAGTTAAGTCAGTTGACTGGCTAGTTATTCAAGCTAGTTAAGTCACCAGGTTAGCCGGCTGCCTAGCTGGGTAGTTAGCTAGTTAATTCAGCTGACTAGCCAACAGGCTAGCTAGTTGAGTCACCTAGATACGTCAGCTCGCTAATCAGCTGGTTAGCTAGTTAGTTAGGCAGTAAGTCAGCTGGAAAGCCAGTGGATACATAGGTAGCTAGCTAGTTAAGTCAGCTGGCTTGCGACATGGCTAGTTAGTGATTTCAGCTAGTTAAGTGAGTTGGCTAGCCAGCTGGATAACGAGTTAAGTCATCTAGTTGTATCATCTGCCTAGCCAACTGGCTACTTACTAAAGTCAGCTAGTTAATTCAAGTGGCTAGTCATCTGGCTAGCTAGGTAGCCAGTTAGTTAAGTCAGCTGGCTAGCCAGTTGGCTAACTGGTTAAGTCAGCTAGTTAAATCAGTTGGCTAACCACCTGTCTAGGTAGGTAACAAACGAATTAAGTCAGCTGGCTAGACGCCTGGCTGGCTAGTTAAATCAGCGATTTAAGTGAGCTGGTTAGGCGTCAGGCTAGCTAGGTGCCTGGATAGTTAAGCCAGCTGGCTTGCCGGATGTCTATCTAGTTAAGTCTGCTAGTTAGGTCAACTGGTTAGCTTCCTTTTTTTTCTAGGTGGCTGGCAAGTAATACCAGCGGGTTCACAGGCTGGTCAGTTTTGTGGCCTACTAGTTAAGCCAGCTGGCTAGATGCTGACAAGAAGGGTGGCTGACTAGTTAAGACAACTTGTCATCCGACTGTCCAGACATCCGGCTGGCTATAAAAGTAAGCTGGCTAGCCAGCTGGCCAGACTGCTAGCAAGCTAACTAGCTGCCTAGCCAGGAAACCAACCAAGTAACTAGCTAGTTAAACCAGCTAGCCAACTAACTATCTAGTCAACTAGTTATTTCAGCTATCTAGCCATCTAGCTAGTTAAGTCAGGCAGTAAGTCAGCTAACTAATCATCTAGCTAGTTAAGTCAGCTAGCTAGTCAGGTTGCTTGTCAGCTCTCTAGTTAAGTCAGCTAGTGAGTCAGCCAGCTCGTCAGCTAGATAGTAAAATCATCTAGGCAGCTATCTAGCCTGTGAGTAGCTAGTTAAGTCAGCTATCTAGAAAGATAGATAGCCTGTTTGCTTGCTAGTTATGTCAGCCTGATAGTCAACTAGCTAGTTTAGTCAGCTATCAAACAGCTAGATCCTTATCTAACTAGTTGGCTACCATCTCAGCTAGCTGGTCAGCTAACTAGTGGGCTCACACTCTTTCCATCAGGTCAGCTAACTAGTCGACTCACTCACCAGCCAACAGGCGAACTCATTTGTCGACTTGCTTGCAGGCCAACAGGACAGCTAACTAGTCGGCTTGCTCGCCAGTTACCTAGTTAAGTCAGCTCACTGGTAGTCTCACTCGCCAGCTTACTACTTAAGGCACCTCACCCATTAGCTCACTTGCTGGATGAGTAGTTAAGTTGGCTCACATGATGGCTCACTCTCACGCAGACTAGGTAAGTCTGACCAGACAGGTCACTTGCTAGCCAAATAAAATCAGCTGACCAGTCAGCTCATTCACTGGCAAACTATTTAATTCAGCTGACCAGTTGGATCATT
>NW_007238985.1:0-935 GCF_000164805.1 Carlito syrichta
ACATATTGTTTGATCACTTTTCTTTTCAGAAAAGTATTTTCCTTTATCCTTGTTTCCCCAAGTTTGTCTTAAAGAGTCCTGTCTTTATGGGGCTTTTTGACTTATGTTTATAGTAAGTCTATCTCTGAGAGTAATTTTTTGGGCAACACGGGTACTGTCTCCTCGAGTCCCTCTCCAGGAATAGCTGTAGTCATCTGCAGAGTTGCCACATGAGCTAGATGGAATAGTGTCATGGCTAGCCTCAAGAATCCTTTCTTTTTTCGTTCCTGGTAATAAGAGATGTGAAAGGACTATTTTTAGTGCTCTATGGTTAAACATCAGTTTAATTAAAAGCTAATGGCCTTTTTGCCTTTTGCTTTTTGCTTTTTCTGAATCTTACTTTTGGGAATTCAGTAGACTAAATTTTGTCTTTTTCTCCATTTGTTCCTGTCTGTCCCTCCTTCCTCTTGCTATTCTCAATGTCCACAATGAAAGGACAGACCGAGAGCCGAAAGCCATTTTTCATCTTGTTCCTAAACCTTAATACAATGATGAGAAAGTAGAAGCTATGTTTTTGGAGAAATGCACATTTTAGGCAAAATTAACTTTGCTGACTTTGTCTTTTCAGAAACAGACTTCCAGGTGCCAGACATCAGAGATATCTCATAGTGGCAATCAAGTTTGCCTAGAGTCAAGGGAGTTTACAAGGTCTGAGACCTCATGCATCGGGCAAGGATTGTAGAAGTCACGAAACTTGTCATTACAAAAGTTATGACTGCTCAGAAGGTGAGCAGGTAGGGATTTGACCCTCCGGTAAATTGGGTGCTATCTACAGGGAAGGCAAGGATCCCCCAAGCTACCCACTGGGAATGCATGGGTGATAAGGGGAAGTGCACCCTCCATTAGCTGTAAGGAATGTCATTTGGGAAGGTGCAGGAGCATTAGAATCCTTGTCA
>NW_007238986.1:0-570 GCF_000164805.1 Carlito syrichta
ATTTGCAGCTGTGACAGAAAAAGAGAGAAAGAGAGAATAAAAAAATTAGCAAGGCATAGTGGCAGCGCCTGTAGTCCCAGCTACTCAGGAGGCTGAGGTGGCAGGGTCCCTTGAGTTCAAGAGTTCAAGTCTGCAGTGAGCTATGACACATCACTGCACACTAGCCTGGTTGACAGAGCCAGACTCTGTCTCAAAAACAGGAACTAAATTAATGCAATTCATCATACTAACACAATAAAAGTAAAATGACAAGAACATCTCAATAGATGCAGAAAAAAACATCTGATATTCAATATCCATTCAAAAATTAAGAAAAAGTTAGCAAATTAGGACTAGAACATTATGGAGGTAGAACGTCATCTTTAAAAAAAAATAAATAAAACAGGCCGGGCTCGGTGGCTCAGCCTGTAATCCCGTGCTGTGTGAGGCTGAGGTGAGTGAATTACCTGAGCCCGCAGGTTCGAGACCTGCCTGGGCAACTTGGCAAGACTTCATCTCTGCAATAAATCAAAAAATTAGCCAGGCATAGTAGCACACACCTGTAGTTTCAGCTACTTGGAAGGCTGAGGC
>NW_007238987.1:0-1662 GCF_000164805.1 Carlito syrichta
GTCTGCTAGTGAATTCAGCTGGCCAACCAGCTGGCCAACTAGTTAAATCAGGTAGTCAAGTTAGCTGGCTAGTTTGGTAATTCCGTTAATTAAGACAGTTGTCTAACCAGCTGCCTAGCAGGGTAGCTAGCTAGTTAAGTCAGCTGGCTAGCCAGCTGGCTGGCAGGTTATGTCAGCTCGGTGACCAGGTTAGCTAGGTAGAGAGATAGATAAGTCACCTTGAAAGCCAGCAGGATATGTAGGTACGTAGCCAACTATGTGAGCTGGCTAGCCATCAAGCTATCTAGTTATGTCAGCTAGTTAAGTAAGCTGGCAATCTAACTGTCTAGCTAGGTAGTTAGCTAGTTAAGTTTGCTGGCTATCCAGCTAGATAGTTGGTTAAGTCAGCTAGCTAACTCAACTGGATAGGCTACTGGCTAGCTAGGTAGCTAGGCAATTAAGACAGCTGGCTATCCAGCTGGACAGCTAGTTAAGTCAGTTAGTTTAGTCAGCTGGATAACCAGCTGGCTAGCTAGTTAAGTCAGCTCGATAAGTCAGTTGTCTATCCAGCTGGCTAGCTAGTTATAAAACTTGTTACATCAAGTGGGTAGCCAGCTGTCTTGCTAGTTATTTCAGCAAGTTAAGACACCTGGCTAGCTAGGTAGCTATCTAGTTAAATTAGCTTGATATGTCAGCTGGCTAGCAAGTTGTCAGTTAGTTAAGCCAGCTGGGTAGTCAGCTGCCAAGCAGGATAGCTAACTTTAAGTCTGCTGGCTAGCCAGCTGGCTAGCTAGTTAAGTCACCTAGTTAACTCAGCTCACTGGACAGAATGTTAGTTAGGTAGTTAAGACAGTTGGCAAACCAGCAGACTATGTAGGTAGGTAGATAGTTAAGTCAGCTGGCTAGTCATCTGGCATCTAATTATGTTAGCTAGATAAGTCAGCTGGCTATACAGCGGTCTAGCTAGGTAGCTAGCTAGTTAAATCTGCTGACTAGCCAGCTGGCTACTTCTTTAAGTCAGCTAGTTGTCAGCTGGCTTGCCTCTTGGCTAGCTATGTAGCTAGGCAATTAAGTCATCTGGCTAGCCAGCTGGCTAGCTAGGTAGCTAGCTAGTTATTTCAGCTGTACAGCCACCTGGCTAGCTAGTTAAGTCACCCAGATAAGTCAACTGACTAGCCCTCTGTCTAGCTAGTTAGCTTGCTAGTTAAGTCAGCTAGCTAGACAGCTGGCTAGCTAGATAAGACACCTAGTTAATTCAGCTGGATAGCCAGCTGGCTAGATATATAGCAAGCTAGTTAATTCAACTGGCTGGAAAGTAGCCTAGCTAGTTAAGACAGCTATTTAATTCAGCTGACTAGCTAGCTCTATAGCTAGATATTGACATAGTTAACCAAGTGGGCTACCAAGCTGGTTAGCTAATTAAGTCAGCTAGTTGTCAGCTTGCTATCCAGGTGGCTAGAGTGTTAGAGAGCTACATAAGTGAGCTGGTTAGCCAGCTTGCTAGCTATGTAGCTAGGTAGTTAGGTCAGCTTTCTAGCCAGCTGGCTAGCTAGTTAAGTCACCTAGTTAAGTAACATGACTATCCAGCTGGCTAGCTAGGTGGCTTGCTAGTTAAGTCAGCTGACTACACAGCTGGCTAGCTAGATAAGTCACCTACTTAATTCAGCTGGATAGCCAGCTGGC
>NW_007238987.1:2220-3688 GCF_000164805.1 Carlito syrichta
CTGGCTAGCCAGCTGGCTAGATAGTTTAGTCACCTAGTTAAGTCAGATCGCTAGCCAGCTGGTTAGCTAGGAAGCTAGGCAGTTAAGTCAGCTGGCAAGCCAGTGGGATATGTAGGGAGTTAGCTAGCTAAGTCAGCTGGCTAGCCACCTGCCTAGCTAGACATGTCAGCTAGTTAAGTAAGCTGGCTAGCCAGTTGGCTCACTAGTTATGTCAACTAGTTGAGACAGCTGACTGGCCAGCTGGCTAGATGGGTAATTCAGGTAGTTAAGTCAGCTGGTCAGCCACCTGGCTAGGAAGTTAGCTAGCTAAGTGAGCTAGCTGTTTAGCTAGTCTGGCTAGCTAGTTATGTCAGCGAGTTAAATGAGCTGGCTAGTCAGCTGGCTAGCTAGGTGGCTAGCTAGATAAGCTAGCTGGTTAGCCGGATGGTTATCTAGTTAAATGAGCTAGTTAAGTCAGCTGGTTAGCCAGCTGGCTAGTAAGGTGGCTGGCAAGTTAAGCCGGCTGGTTAGCAGGCTGTTCAGGTATTTGGCTACCTAGTTAAGTTGGCTATCTAACCGGCTGACCAGCAGGTTGGCTGGCTAGTTAAACCAGCTGGCTATTTAAACTGGCTGGCTCACCAGATGGCTAGCCCACTAGCTATTTAGCTGACTGCCTAGTCAGCTAACCAGCCAACGAGCTAGCCAGTTAAGCTGGATGGCTAGCAAGCAGGCCTGCTATTTAAGTCAGTTAGTTAAGTAAGCTGGTTAATCAGCTGGCTAGATAGGTAGCAAGCTAGTTAAGTCAGATGGCCAGCCAGCTAGCTAGCTAGGTAGAGAGCCAGTTAAATCAGCTGGGTAGCCAGCTGGCTAATTAGTTAAGTCAGCTAGTTGAGACAGCTGCCTAGTTAGCTCACTAGCTTAAGTCAATTAGTTAAGATAGGTGGCTAGCCAGCTGGCTAAATAAGTAGCTAGCTAATTAAGTCAGCTGGCTAGCAAGCTAGCTAGCTGGTTAAGTCAGTTAGTTAATTCAGCTGGCCAGCCAGCTGGCTAGCTAGTTAAGTGAGCTAATTATGTCACCTGGTCAGCTAGCTGGCTAGCTGGTTAAGTCACATAGTTAAGTCAATTGGCCAGCAAGCTTTGAGCTCTGTAGCTAGCTAGTTAAGTCAGTTAGTTAAGTCCACTGGCTAACTACGAAGTTAGCTAATTAAGTCAATTAGTTAAGTCACCTGGCTAGCTTAAGTCAGTTAGCTAAAATAGGTGGCTAGCCAGCTGGCTAGCTAAGTAGCTAGCTAACTAAGTCAGCTGGCTAGCAAGCTAGCTAGCTGGTTAAGTCAGCTAGTTAATTCAGCTGTCCAGCCAACTGTATAGCTAGTTAAATAACCTGGTTATGTCACCTGGTCAGTCAGCTGACTAGCTGGTTAAGTCACATAGTTAGGTCAATTGGCCAACAAGCTTTGAGCTACATAGCTAGCTAGTTAAGTCAGTTAGT
>NW_007238987.1:4035-5234 GCF_000164805.1 Carlito syrichta
TGTCACCTGGCTGGCTAGCTGGCTAGCTGGTTAAGTCACATAGTTAAATCAATTGGACAGCAAGTTTTGAGCTACGTAGCCAGCTAGTTAAGTCAGTTAGTTAAGTCCACTGGCTAACTAGGATGCTAGCTAGTTAAGTCAAGTAGTTAAGTCAGCTGGCTAGCTTGTTAAGTCAGTTCATTAGGTCAGCTGGCTAGCCAGCTGCCTAGCATGGTAACTAGCTAGTTAATTCAGATGGCTAGCCAGCTGTCTAGCTAGTTAAGTCACCTAGTTGATTCAGTTTGCTGGCCGGCATGTTAACTAGGTAGTTAGGTAGTAAATCAGCTGGCTATCCAGTGGGCTATGTATGTAGGTAGTTAAATCAGCTGGCTCTCCATCCAGCATCTAGTTATGTCAGTTAGTTAAGTCAGCTTGCTAACCAGCTGTCTAGCTAGGTAGCTAGCTAGTTAAATCTGCTGGCTAGCCAGCTGTCTACTTTGTTAAGTCAGCTAGTTAAGTCAGCTGGCCAGTCTGCTGGCTAGTTTGGTAGCTATGCAACTAAGTCAGCTGGCTAGCCAGCTGGCTGGCTAGTTAAGTCAGCTAGTTAAGTGAGCTGGCTAAGCAGCTTGATAGCTAGGTAGCTAGCTAGTTATGTCTGCAGTCTAGCCAACTGGCTAGCTAGTTAAGTCACCTAGTTAAGTCAGCTGACTAGCCAGCTTGCTAGCTAGGTAGCTTGCTAGTTACGTCAGCTGGTTAGACAGCTGGCTAGGCAGATAAGTCACCTAGTTAATTCAGTTGGTTACACAGCTGGCTAGCTAATTAAGTCAGCTAGTTAAGCCAGCTGGCTAGCCAGGTGTCTAGCTGTTTTGTCAGCCAGTTAATTCAAGTGTCTAGCCAACTGGCTAGCTAAGTAGCTCGCTAGTTACATCAGCTGAATGGCCAGCTGGCTATCTGGATAAGTCAGCTAGTTAAATCAGCTGGCTAACCACATGGCTAAGTAGGTATCTAGCTAATTAAGTGATCTGGCTAGCCAGCTTGCTAGCTAGTTTAGTCAATGAGTTAAGTTAGCTGGCTAACCGGTTGGCTAGCTAGGTGGGTAGGTAGTTAAGCTAGCTTGCTAGCTGGATGGCTATCAAGTTAAGTCAGCTAGTTAAGTCAGCTGGTTAGCCGGCTGTCTAGTTAGGTGGCAGGCAAGTTAACCCGGCTGGTTTGCAGGCTGG
>NW_007238987.1:5543-10951 GCF_000164805.1 Carlito syrichta
CCAGTTTACCAGCCAGTTAGCTAGCTAGTTAAGTCGGCTAGCTAGACTGATAAGCAGCTAGCTAGTTAAATTAGCTAGTTAATGCAGCTGGCTAGCTAGGTAGCTAGTTAGTTAAGTCATCAACTTAAGTCAGGTGGCTAGCTAGTTAAGGAAGTTAGTTAAGTCAGCTGGGTAGACAGCTGCCAATAAGGATAGCTAGTTTTAAGTCAGCTGGCTAGACAACTGTCTAGCTAGTTAAGTCACCTAGTTAAGTCAGCTCACTGACCAGCAGGTTAGCTAGGTTGTTAGGTTGTTAAGACAGCTGACAAATCAGCAGGCTATGTAGGTTGGTAGCTAGTAAGGTCAGCTGGCTAGCCTGCAGCATCTAGTTAGGTCACCTAGTTAAGTGAGCTGGCTATCCAACTCTCTAGCTAGGTAGCTAGCTAGTTAAGTCTGCTGGCTAGCCAGCTGGCTACTTCATTAAGTCAGCAAGTTAAGTCAGCTGGCTAACTGCGTAGCTAGGCAATTAAGTCATCTGGATAGTCAGCTGGCTAGCTAGATAGCTTGCTAGTTATGTCAACTGTTCAGCCAGCTGGCTAGCTATATAAGTCACTGAGTTAAGTCAGCTGACTAGCGAGCTGGATAGCTAGGTATCTTGCTAGTTAAGTCAGCTGGCTAGACAGCTGGCTAACTAGATAAGTCACCTAGTTAATTCACCTGGATAGCCTGCTGGCTAGATATGCAGCAAGCTAGTTAATTCAACTGGCTAAAAAGCAGGCCAGCTAGTTAGGACAGCTAGTTAGGTCAGCTGGCTAGATAGCTCTCTAGCTATGTAGAGACATAGTTAAGTCAGTTGGGTAACAAGCTGTCTAGCTAATTAAATGAGCTAGTTGTCAGCTTGCTATCCAGGTGACTAGAGAGGTAGAGAGTTAGTTAACTAAGTTGTAAAACCAGCTGGATAACTAGTTAAATCAGCTACTTTAGTCACCTGGCTGGCCATCTGTCTAGCTCGGTAGTCAACTTAAGTCAGTTGGCTAGCCAGATCACTAGCTAGTAAAAAGCAAAGTAAGTCAGATGGCTAGACAGCTGGCTAGCTAGTTATTTCACCTAGTTAAGTCAGCTAATTGTCAGCTACCTACCTAATAAAGTCAGATAGTTAAGTCAGCTAGCTAGCCAGATATCTAGCTAGGTAGCTAGCAAGTTATTTTAGCTAGTATATTTAGGTGGCTAGCTATGTAGATAGCTAGTTACATCAGCTAGTTAAGTCAGCTGGCTAGCAACTTAAATGAGCCAGTTAAGTCAGCTGGCTATCCAGCTGCCTAGCTGTATAGCTAGCTAGTTATGTATGCTGGCTAGACAGCTGGCTAGCTAGTTAAGTCACCTAGTTAAGTCAGCTCACTAACCAGCTGGTTAGCTAGGAACTAGGTATGTAAGTCAGCTTGCAAGCATGCGGGATATGTAGGCAGCTAGCTAATTAAGTCAGCTGGCTATTCACATGACTAGCTAGAGATGTCAGCTAGTTAAGTCAGCTGGCTAGCCACCTGGCTAACTAGTTATATCAGCTAGTTGAGTCAGCTGGCTAGCCAGCTGGTTAGCTGGTTAAGTCACCAAGTTAAGTCAGCTGGCTAGCCACCTGGCTCTGTAAGTAGATAGCTAAATAAGTCAGCTGGTTAGTTGCCTGGCTAGCTAGTTATGTCAGTGAATTAAGTGAGCTGGCTATCTAGGTCACTAGCTAGATAAGCCAGCTGGCTAGCTGTAGTGCTATCTAGTTAAGTCTGAAAGTTGTCAGCTGATTAGCTGGCTGGCTAGCTAGGTGGCTAGCAAATTAAGTCGGTTGGTTAGCAGGCTGGTCAGGTAAGTGGCCAGCTAGTTAAGCCAGTTGGCTAGCCAGTTGACCAGCGGGGTGGCTGTCTAGTTAAGCCATCTGTCTATTTCATTGTCCAGCCAGCTGACAGGCTATTTAATTTGGCTGGCTTGCCAATTGGTCAGCCCGTTGGCTAGCCATCTTCCTAGCCATCTGACCACCCAGGGAACTAGCTAGATGATCTAGCTAGCTAGCAAGCAGGACAGCTATTTAAGTCAGCTTGTTAAGTTAGCTGGCTAAACAGCTAGTCAGATAGGTAGCGAGCTAGTTAAGTCAGTTGCCTAGCCAGCTGGCTAGCCAATTAAGTCAGCTAGTTAAGTCAGCTTGTCCATCGGCCCACTCATTGGCATACTAGTTACGTCAGCTCACCGGTCAGTTCACTCTCTGGCTTAATAGTTAAGTCTTCTGACCAGTCGGCTCACTCACCAGTCGACTAAATTAGCTGTCCAGTAATCTCACTTATCGGTCAACTAGTTACATCAGCTGAACAGTCAGCTCACTCGCTGGACAACTAGTTAAGTAAGCTCAGCTGTCGTCTCACTAACTGGCTCATTAACCAAGTAGTGAAGTCAGCTAACCATTCACCCGATTAGCCAACCAACTAGGTAAGTCAGCTAACGAATACTCCAACTAGTCGTCCAACATGTCAGCCGACAAGTTAGCTCAGCTAACTTGTCAAGCGACTAGTTAGGCCAGCTAACTAGTCGGCAAACAAGTCAACCAACAAGTTAGGTCAGCACACCAGCCAGCAAATTAGTTAACCGAGCTAACTAGTGAGAATCTCGTCAGTCAACTATTTAACACAGCTAAATAGTCAGACTACTAGTCGGCCAAATTGTTAAGCCAGCAAACAAGTCGGCCAAGTAGTCAGTCAAAGTGTTAAATAAGCTAATTAGTCGGCCGACTTGTCAGCCAAAAAGTAAATTCACCTAGCTAACTCGTTAACCAACTAGTTAAGTCAGCTAGTTGACTCGTTTAACAACAAGTTAAAACAGTTAGCTAACTCGATAACCTACTTGATAAGTTAGCGTGCTATCTCGTTAACCTAGTCAAGCCAGCTAGCTATGTCAGATAGCTAATCAGCAAGCTAGCAAAGTCAGGAAGCTAATCAGCTAGCTCACCAGTTAGCTAACTATTCAAGTGAGCTACCTAAGTCTGCTAACTAATGAGTTAGTTAATTAGTTAAGTCAGCCAGTTATTCAGCTAGTTAAATAGTTAACTAACTATTTAATTCAGGTAGTTAAGTCAGTTACCTAACTAGTTAAGTCAGCCAGTTAAGTCAGCTAGCTAAGTAGTTAAGTCAGCTAGTTAATCAGCTAGTTAAGTCAGCATTCTAATTTAGTCAGCTGGTTAAGACAGCTAGCTAGCTAGGTAGCTAAGGGGATAATTCGGCAGGTTGTGTCAAGTAGTTAGCTTGTTAACTAATGGTTTAAGTCAGCTGATTGAGTCAGCTAGCAAGCTGGTTAGCAAACGGGTGGAGTCAGTTCGTTGAGTAGGCTAGCTAGCAAGTTAGCTAACAAGTTAAGTCAGCTGGTTGAGCCAGTTAACTAGCTCGTTAGCTAACAAGTTAAGTCAGATGATTAAGTCAGCAGGCTAGCATGTCAGATAAGGAGTAAGCTAAATAGTTAGCTAACTGAGTAAGTCAGCTAGCTTTCGAGGCAGCAAACTATTTATGTCAGCTTGTTAACTAGGTAACTAGCTAGTTAGCTAACTGCTTATGTCAGCTGGGTAGCTAGGTAGTTAGCTAGGTAGCTATCTATTTGAGTCAACTGGCTAGCCAGGGAGCTAGCTAGTTAAGTCAACTACTTAAGTCAGCTGACTACCCAGCTGGCTAGCTAGGTAGCAAGCTAGTTTTGTCAGTTGGCTGGCCAGCTGGCTAGCTGGTTAACTTAACTTGTTAAGAGAGCAGGATAGCCAACTGGCAAGGTAGGTAGCTAGCTAGTTAAGTCAGCTAAATAGCTACCAGGCTAGTTAGTGATGTCATTAAGTAGTCAGCTGGCTAGCCAACTGGCTAAGTCAGCTAGTTTAGTCAGCTGTCTAGGCAGCTGGCTAGGTAGGTAGCTAGCTAGATAAGTCAGCTTGCTAGCCAGCAGGCTAGCTGTTCAAGTCAACTAATTAAGTCAGCTCGATAGCAAGCTGGCGAGATAGGTAGCTAGCTAATTAAGTGTGCTGGCTAGCCAGCAGGCTAGATAGGGTGCCAGTTAGTCAAGTGACTTACTGGATAAGTCAGCTAGCTAAAGTTAGCTGACAACCAGTAGGCTAGCTAGTTAAGTCATCACATTAAAGTCTGTTGGCTATCGAGTTGGTTAGCTAGTTAAAAAGTTGAGTTAAGGCAGATGGACAGCCATCTTGCTAGCTAGTTATTTCAGCTAGCTAAGTCAGCTGGCTACGTAGGAATCTAGCTATATGTCAGCTAGTGATGTCAGCTAGCCAGCTATTTAAGTCAGCTAGTTAAGTCAGCTGGCTAGCTAGATAGGTATCTAGGTAGCTAGTTAGTTAAACCCACTGGCTAGCTAGTTAGCTAGCTTGTTAAAGTCAGCTAGTTAAGTCAGCTTCCTAGCTAGTTATGTAAGCTAGATAATTCAGCTGGCTTCCCAGTTGGCTAGCTAAGTAGCTAGCTAGTTAAGTCAGCTGGCGAGCCATCTGGCTAGCTGGTTATGTCAGCTAGTTAATACAGCTGGGCAGCCAGCTGGATAGTTAGTTAAGTCAGTTAGTAAGTCAGCTGGCTGGCTAGTTAATAAGCTTGTTTCGTCAGATGAGTAGCCAGATAGTTGGATAGTTATTACAGCTAGTTAAGTCAGCTGGTTAGTTAGGTTTCTAGCTAGTTAAGTCAGCTAGATATGTCATTTAGCTAGCTAGTTAAGTCAGCTAGCTATATAATAGTTAACTATGTAGCAAGCTAAGTAAAACAGCTAGATAAGTCAGATGACTAGCTAGGTAGCTAGCTAGTTAAGTCAGTTGGCTAGTTGATTAAGTCAGTTAGTTAAATCAGCTGTCTAGCAAGGTGCATAGCAGGATAGATAGCTAGTTAACACAGCTGGCTATCCAGCTGGCTAGCTAGTTAAGTCACCTAGTTAAGTCAGCTCTCTGGTCAGCAAGTTAGCAAAGTATTTTGTAAGTTATGCCAGCTGACAATCGAGCGTGATATATAGGTAGGTAGCTAGTTAAGTCAACTAGGTAGCCATCAGGCGTCTAGTTATGTCAGCTAGTTAAAATCAGCAAGTTATTCAGCTGTCTATCTAGGTAGCTAGATAGTTAAGTCTGCTGGCTAGCCATGTGGCTACTTCATTAATTAAGTTAGTTAAGTCAGGTGGCTAGCCTGTTGACTAGCTAGATAGCTAGGCAATTAAGTCAGCTGTCTAGCCAGCTTGCTAGCTAGGTAGCTAGCTAGGAATCTAGCTATATGTCAGCTAGTGATGTCAGCTAGCCAACTGTCAGCTGAGTAGGCAGCTGCTTAGCTAGTTAAGTCACCTATTTAAGTCTGCTGAGTAGCCAACTGGATAGCTAGGCAGCATGCTTGTTACGTCAGCTGTCTAGACACCTGCCAGCTAGATAAGTCACCTAG
>NW_007238988.1:0-779 GCF_000164805.1 Carlito syrichta
ATAACTAGCCAGCTATCTGGCTACTCATCTGACGAAAGAAACTTATTAACTAGCCAGTCGACTGACTTACTAACTGACTTAACTAGCTATCCAGCTGGCTGCCCTGCTGTAGTAACTAGCTGACATAACCAGCTAGCCAGATGGCTAGCCAGCTGACTTAACTAGTTAGCTACTTAGCTAGCCAACTGGGAAGCCAGCTGAATTATCTAGCTTACATAACTAGCTAGCAAGCTGACTTAACTAGCTGACTTAACAAGCTAGCTAACTAGCTAGCCAGTGGGTTTACCTAACTAGCTACCTAGATAGCTATCTAGCTAGCCAGCTGACTTAACTAGCTGACTTAAATAGCTGGCTAGCTGACATCACTAACTGACACATAGCTAGATTCCCACGTAGCCAGCTGACTTAGCTAGCTGAAATAACTAACTAGCAAGAGGGCTGTCCATCTGACTTAACTCAACTTTTTAACTAGCTAACCAACTCGATAGCCAACAGAATTAACGTGATGACTTAACTAGCTAACCTACTGGTTGTCAGCTAACTGAGCTAGCTGACTTATTCAGTAATTCACTTGGCTAGCCAGCTGACTTAACTAACTGGCACCCTATCCAGCCTGCTGGCTAGCCAGCACACTTAATTAGCTAGCTACCCAGCTCACCAGCTTGCTATCGAGCTGACTTAATTAGCTGACTAGAACAGCTAACCTGCTGGCTAACAAACTGACTTATCTAGCTAGCTACCTACCTAGCCAGCTGCCTAGACAGCTGACTAAACTAGCT
>NW_007238989.1:0-1042 GCF_000164805.1 Carlito syrichta
TCAAAATTAAATCCAAATATTAGCCAGGTGTGGTGGTGCAGGCATGTGGTTCCCAGCCACTAGGGAGACCGAGGTGCGAGGATCACCTGAGCTCAGCAGGTGGATGCCGCGGTGGCCGTGAGCATGCCCCTACCTTCTGACCTGGTTGACAGAGAGGGAATCTGACTCCAAATAATAATAATCACCACCACCACCACCACCATGACCACCCAGTGCGAAGAGTCATCCTCAGGGATTGGAGAGGAAAAGGCACTTTCTGGCCTTTTGTCCATGGGATATTTCAAAGATTACCACCAGGCACATTCACCCCACACCTCTGGCCACACACACCAGAAGGCCAGCCTCCAACCTCCAGACTTTGCCCCAAGGCAAAGATTCCTGTGAGCTCATGGAACACACGGCCCCCAGTTAGCGTGGCCTTCAGGAACAGAGTGATCAAGGCAACACAATAGTGCCACGACCAGCCCTGGTTCCAGTTCCTCCATCTGCCTCCTTATGCCAGGGTGAGGACACCTTCCTCTCCCGATCAATCCAGTGTCCCCATCTCACATGGACCTTTCTCTGGGGAGTCATGAATACATGTCATGACGCATGTGGGAGGCACCTTTTTGCCACTGGATTCTCTGTGGACCAGGTTGGGGCACAGAGGCACGATTGTGTCTCCTGAGGCCTTGACCTATGGGTCTCATGCGGTCCTCCCGCCTTGTACCCATGTGGCCAGGACTCCGTGGGCCACAACGCTTGACTCGATTTTGGGGACCTCTCACAGAGACGAGGTCTGGTCATGTTGCTTGGCTGGTCTCCAAGCCCTGGGCTCAGGCAGCCTCTCTCCTCAGCTTTGTAGGATGCAGGGCTGACAACCATGGGTCATGGTTCCCAGCCTGAACTCACACGTAACGTCAACGGGGTCTATACATGGGAACTCTGTGGGAGGGAGTTCACCGTGTCCTGTGTAACTCGGACCATGAGTGCCACCACAAGCAACTTTAGTTTTTGCATTCTGGGGAGCAACGAGGTCTCACTATGTGGCCCAGGCTAGTCT
>NW_007238990.1:0-352 GCF_000164805.1 Carlito syrichta
ATGACATGTATTCATGACTCCCCAGAGAAAGGTCCAAGTGAGATGGGGACACTGGATTGAGAGGAAGGTGTCCTCACCCTGGTAGAAGGAGGCAGATGGGGGAACTGGAACCAGGGCTGGTCGTGGCATTATTGTGTTGCCTTGATCACTCTGTTCCTGAAGGCCACGCTAACTGGGGGCCGTCTGTTCCATGAGCTCACAGGAATCTTTGCCTTGGGGCAAAGTCTGGAGGTTGGAGGCTGGCCTTCTGGTGTGTGTGGCCAGAGGTGTGGGGTGAATGTGCCTGGTGGTCATCTTTGAAATATCCCATGGACAAAAGGCCAGAAAGTGCCTTTTCCTCTCCAATCCCTGA
>NW_007238991.1:0-394 GCF_000164805.1 Carlito syrichta
ACAGGCGTGAGCCATCATGCCCAGCCATTTTCTTGATAACACATTGTCTTAGCTTAATTGTCATCTGTATATCCTCTTTGGTGAGATGTCTGTTAAGGTCTTTTTACTTGGGTTGTTTATTTCCTTTTTTTAATTTTAATTTTTTAAATTTAAACTGATAGAGACAGGGTCTCACTATTTGTCCAGGCTTGTCTCAGAATTTTGCCTTGGCCTCCCAAAGTGCTAGTATTACAGGCATGAGCCACTGCACCCAGTAAGTTTATTTTCTTATTGTTGAGTTTTAAGAGCTCTTTGTATAGTTTGCATCACCATCCTTTATCAAACATTTCTTTTACAAATCTATTCTCCCAGTCTCTAGCTTGCATTTTTATTTGCTTGACAGTGTCTTTTTAAA
>NW_007238992.1:0-483 GCF_000164805.1 Carlito syrichta
CTAGCCCTCTTCTGTGATGGGTCCCCCAGTGACTTGTTCATTTCTGTAATGGATGTTCAAGTGACCGACTCTCCTCTGTGACAGTTGCCCTAGTTACTGGACCTCCTCCATACTGTCTATCCCTGTGATTTGTCCTCTTCTGAGAGGGCATCCCCAGTGACTGGGCCACCTCTAAAATTGGTGCCACTGTGACAGTCATTCCTTCATTATTTGTACTCTAATGACTGGTTCTCTTCTGTGACTGATGCTTTAGAGACTAACACTTCACTATAATGGTTGCCCCTGTGACTAACTTTCCTCTGTGAAAGCTTGCCCCAGTGACTGGCCCTCCTTCAAAATGAGTTCCATAGTGACAGACCCTCCTTTGTTGTGGGTGCCAGAATAACAGCCTGCTTCTGCATTGGGTACACCAGTGACTAGCTCTCCTATGTGAGGGGTGCCACCTTGACTGGTGTGACTCTGTGAAGGGTGTCTCATTGACAA
>NW_007238993.1:0-858 GCF_000164805.1 Carlito syrichta
CAATCACTGAGACACCTCTAACAATAGAGGGCTAGTCACTGGGGCACCAATAACAGAGGAAGCCAGTCCATGGCACACCCATCACATATGAGGGTCAGTCAATGTGGCATTGATTATAGAGTAGAAAGAATCACTGGAGCCCCGATCACATAGGAGGCAAAGTCACTGGGGCACCCACCACAGAGGGGGGACAATCTCTAGACCACACATATAAAGAAAGGCTTGTAACTGAGGCACTAATAATAGACGACTGTCTGTCAGGAAAACACCCTATATGATGAAGGGCCACTCACTAAGAAAACAACCAGAGAGAAGGACCAGGCACAGGGATGCTATCAAAAAGAAGGGCTTGTCACTGGGGCACCCAAAATAGAGGAGGCCTGGTAACCTCATCACAGATGAGGACTAGTTACTGTAGGCCCATCACACAGGAGGGTTACTCACTGGAGTCTCAATTATGAAAGAGACCCAGGCACACTGGGACACCCTTCACAGAGAAGGGCCCAATACTAAGATACCCATCACAAAGTAGGTGTAGTCACTGAAGCACCCATCACAGTGGAGGGACAGTCACTGAGTCACCCATGACAGAGTAAGGGCAGTTACTGGGGTAGCCATAAGAGGAGGACCAGTCACTAGTTCACCCATAACAGAAGCAGCCCAATCATAGAGAAACGCATCATAGATGAAAGCTGGTCACTGGGACATACATCAGAGGAGGGGTAGTCACTCTGGCATCAATAAGAGAGTAAGACCAATCCCTGGGTCACTCATTATAGAGGGGAGACAGTCACTGAAACAAACTAGACAGAGGAGGGATAGTCATACAATTATTTTGCAGGATGGCCAGTCAAGTTT
>NW_007238994.1:0-1068 GCF_000164805.1 Carlito syrichta
GTCAGCTGGCTAGTCAGCTGGCTAGCTAGATAATCAGCTAGTTAATTCAGTTGGCAAGCCAGCTGGCTAGCTAATTAAGTCAGCTAGTTGTCATCTTGCTAGCCAGCTGGCTAGCTGGTTATATCAGCTAATTAACTCAGCTGGCCAGCCACCTGGCTAGTTAGGTTGCTATCTAGATAAGTCAGCTAGTTAAGTCAGTTGGCTAGCTAGGTAGCTAGGTAGTTAAGTCAGCTAGGTAAGTCCACTGGTTAGCGATTTAAGTCATTTAGTTAAGTCAACTGGCTGGTCAGCTGCCTATCATGGTAGCTATCTAAGTCAGCTGGCTAGCCAGCTATCTATATAGTTAAGTTGCCTAGTTAAGTCAGTTGGCTAGCCAGCTTGCTAGCTAATTAAAAAGCTAGTTAAATCAGATGGCTAGACAGCTGGGTAGCTAGTTATCAGGTAGTTAAGTCAGCTGGCTAGCAAGGTAGCTGGTTAAGTCAGCTAGTTATGTCAGCTAGCTAGCTAGTTAAGTCAGCTAGTTAAGTCAGCTAGCTATCTAGATAGCTAGGTATTTATTTCAGGTCGTAAAGTCAGCAGGCTCTCTAGGTAGCTAGCTAATTTATTCAGTTAGATAAGTCACCTGGGTAGATAGTTAAGTCAGCTACTTCAGTCAGCTGGCTAGCCAGCTGCCTAGCTTGGTAGCCAACTAGTTTAGTAAGCTGGCTAGCCAACTGGATAGCTAATTAAGTCATCTAGTTAATTCAGCTCGCTAGCCAGCTGGATAGCTAGGTAGCTAGGTACTTCAGTCAGCTGGCAAGCCAGCGGGATATGTAGGTATCTAGCTAATTAAGTCAGCTGGCTAGTCAGTTGGTTAGCTATTGATGTCAGCTAGTTCAGTCAGCTGGCTAGCCAGCTGGCTAACGAGTTAAATCGCATAGTTGAATCAGGTGGCCAATCAACTGGCTAGCTGTTTAAGTCAGCTAGTTAATTCAAGTGGCTAACCATCTGACTAGCTAGGTAGCTAGCTAGTTAAGTCAGTTGGTTAGCCACCTGGCTAGGTAGGTAGCTAGCTAATTATGTCAGCTG
>NW_007238995.1:0-804 GCF_000164805.1 Carlito syrichta
CTAACTGGTTTAGTCAGCTAATTTAGTCAGCTGTCTAGCCAGCTGTCTACGTAGGTAGCTGACTAGACAAGTCAGCTTGCTAGCCATATGAGTAGATAGTTATTTAAGCTAGTTAAATCAGCAGGCTAGCTAGAAAGCTACCTATTTTAGTCAGCTAGTTATGACAGCTAGGTAACTAGTTAAGCCAGTTAGATAAGCCAGCTGGCTAGCTAGGTAGCTACCTATGTCAGCTAGTTATGTCACCTTGCTAGCTATTTAATTCAGTGAGTTAAGTCAGTTGGATAGCCAGCTGTCTATCTGGGTCTCTACCTAGTTAAGTCAGCTGGCTAGCCAGTTAGATAGCCAGTTAAGTAACCTAGTTAAGTCAGTTCACTAGCCAGTTTGTTACCTAGGTACCTCAGTAGATAAGTCAGCTGGCAAGCCAGCGGGATCCATAGGTAGCTAGCTGGTTAAGTCAGGTTGCTATCCAGCTTACTAGCTAGGTACTTAGTCAGTTGAGTTAGCCTACTATCCAGCAGGCTAGCTAATTAAGTCACCTAGTTAAGTCAGCTGACTAGATAGTTGGCTAGCTAGGTAGCTAGATAGTTAAGTCAGCTGTCAAGCCATCTGACTAGCTAGTTAAATCACCTAGTTAAGTCAACTGGTTCTCCAGCTGGCTAGCTAGGTAGCTTGCTAATTTAGTAAGCTGGCTAGACCAAAATCTAGTCAGTTAAGTCACCTACTTAAGTCGGCTGGCTTGCCAGCTGGCTAGCTATATAGCAAGCTAGTTAATTCAGCTGACTAGCAAGCAAGCCAACTATTTAA
>NW_007238996.1:0-3204 GCF_000164805.1 Carlito syrichta
TGGTAAAGTCAGCTAGTTTAGTCAGATGGCTAACCAGCTCTCTAGCTAGTTAAGTCAGCTAATGTAGGCTGTTGTCTAGCCAGCTGGCTAGCTAGTTAAAAAGCTGGTTATGTCGGATGGGTAACCAGCTGGCTTACTAGTTATTTCAGCTAGTTACGTCAGCTGGCTAGCTAGGTAGTTAGGGAATTAAGTCAGCTGGCTAGCCAGTTGACTAGCTAGTTAAATCAGCTGGTTTAGACAGCTGGATAGCCAGCTTGCTATCTGGGTAGCTAGCTAGTTATGTCAGCTATCTAGCCAGCTGCCTAGCTAGTTAAGTCACCTAGTTAAATCAGCTGAGAAGGCAGCTGGCTGGCTACGTAGTTTGCTAGTTAATTCAACTGGCTAGATAGCTGGCTAGAAAGATAAGTCACCTAGTTAATTCAGCTGGATAGACAGCAGGCTAGCTATGTAGCAAACTAGTTAATTCAACTGGTTAGAAAGCAGGTTAGCTAGTTAAGAGAGCAAGTTAAGTCAGCTGGCTAGCAAACTGGCTAGTAATTAGTGACCTAGTTAAGTCAGTTGGCTAGCCAGCTGTCTAGATAATTATGACAGCTAGATAAGTCAGTTTGCTATCAGGGTGGATAGAGAGGTAGAGAGCTAGTAAGTCAACAGGCTAGCCGCCTGGATATTTGGTTATGTTAGCTAGTTTAGTCACCTGGCTGCCCAGCTGCCTAGCACATTAATATATTAGTCAAATAAGTTGTCTAACCAGCTGTCTAGCTATTTAGATCTCATCATTAAACAGTTGGCTAGCCAGATCGCCAGCTAGTTAAACAGCTAATTGCCTCAGATAGCTAGACAGCTGACTAGCTAGTTTTAAGCTAGCTAATTGAGCTTGCTAGCTATGTAGATAGCTTCTTAAGTCAGCTAGTTATATCAGCTAGCTAGCTAGTTAACTCAGCTAATTAATTCACCTAGATAAGCAGTTAGCTAGATAGGTAGCTACCTAGTTATTTCAGCTAGTAAAGTCAGCTGTCTGGGTGGGTAGTTAGCTAGTTAACTCAGTTAGTTAAGTCAACAGGTTAGCCAGCTGCCTTGCTGGGTAACTAGCTTGTTAAGTCAGTTGGGTAGCCAGCTGTCTAGCTAGTTAAGTCACCCAGTTAAGTCAGCTCTCTAGCCAGCTATTTAGCTAGTTAGCTAGGTAATTAAGTCAGCTAGCAAGCCAGCGGGATACTTAGGTAGCAAGCTATTTAAGTCAGCTGGTTAGCCACCTGTCTAGCTACTAATGTCTACTAGTTATTTCAGCTGACTAGCCAACTAGCAATCTAGTTATGTCTGCTAGTTGAATCAGCTGGCTAGCCTGCTGGCTAGCTGGGTCAGTCAGCTAGTTAATTCAAGTAGCTAGCCAACTGGCTAGCTAGGAAGTTAGCTAGTGAAATCAGCTGGCTAGCCAACTGGCTAGTTTGTTAAGTCAGCAAATTAAGTCAGCTGGCTAGCCAATTGGCTAGGTAGGTAGCTAGGTAATTAAGTCAGTTGGTTAGCCAGGTGGCTAGCTAGTTAATTCAGCAATTTAAGTGAGCTGGCTAGCTGACTGGCTAACTAGGTGGCTAGCTAGTTAAGCCAGCTGGCTAGCTGAATACCTATCTAGTTAAGTCAGCTACTTAAGTAAGCTTGTTAGCCAGCAGGCTAGCTAGGTGGCTGGCAAGTTAAGCTGGCTTGTTAGCAGGCTAGTCAGTTATGTGGCCTGCTAGTTAACCAAGCTGGCTAGCCGGATGACCAGAAGGGTGACTGACTAGCTAATTCAGCTGGCTATACGACTGTCCAGCCAGCCGGAAGGCTATTTAACCCGGCTGGCTAGCCACATTGTCAGCCCACTAGCTAGCTCATTAAGCCAGCTGGCTACCCATGTAGACAACCAGTTAACTAGCTCGTTAAGTCAGCTGGCTAGCTGGCTATCCAGCAAAGTTGCTAGTCAGCTAATTAAGTCAGCTAACTAGCCAGCTAGCTAGTTAAGTAAGCTAGCTAGCAACACAGCTAACTATTCAGCTAGCTAGTGAAGTCAGCAAGCTAGACAGTTAGATAGCTTGTCTGCTAGCTAGTTATGTCAGCTAGCTAGTCAAGTCAGCTAGCAAACCAGCTAGTTATTTAGCTAACTAGTTGACTGGCAACTCAGCTATCTGTTCAGATAACTATTGGACTCACTCGCTTTCCATCAGATCAGCTAATTAGTCAGCTTGCTCACCTGCAAACCAGTCAGCAAACTAGTCGGCTCTCTCACCAGCCAACAGGTCCACTACATTTTCGGCTGGTTCACAGGTCAACAGTTTAGCTAACTAGTCTGCTTGCTCACCAGCTGAGTAGTTTAATCAACTTACTCGTCAGCTCACTTGCCGGCCAACTATTTAAGGCAGCACACATATCGGGTCACTCACCAGCAGACTAATGAAGTCAGCTCACTGGTTGGCTCATTTGTCAGCTGACTAGTTAACTCTTCTGATCATTTGGCTCACTTGCTAGCCAACTGAAGTCAACTGACCAGTCAGCTCACTCGCTGGGATGACTAGTTAAGTCAGCTGACAGTTCGGATCACACGCTAACCGAATAGATAAGTCATCTGACCAGTCGGCTCACTCATCAGCCGACTAGTTAAGTCAGGTCACCTGTGCACTCACTCGCTGGCTGACAAGTTAAGTAAGCTAATCGGTTGGCCGACTAGCCAGCCAACTATTTAAGTCAGCTAACCAATCGGCCGACTAGTCAGCTAAGTGGTCAGCTGATAAGTTAGGTCAGCTAAATTGTGGGCCTACTAGTTAGGTCAGCTAAATAGTCGGCCACCTTGGCAGCCAACTAACTAGGTCAGCAAACTATCCAGCCAACCAGTTAAACAAACTAAATTGTGGGCCAATCATCAGTCAACTAATGAACCCAGATAACTAGTCGGCCGACTAGATGGCCGAGTTGGGAAGCCAGCTAACAAGTCAACCGAGTAGTCAGCAAACGTGTTAAACCAGATAAGTAGACGTCTGCATCATCAGACAAGTTAAGTAACCGAGCTAACTCGTTACACAACTAATTAAGACTTCTAGTTAACTCATTTACTAAATAGTTAAAACAGTTAATAACTCATTAATCAACTCGTTATGTATTTAATTCATGCAAATCAGCTAGCTTACTAGTTAAGTCAGCCAGTGAGTCAGTTAGCTAAATAGTTAAGGCAGCTAGCTA
>NW_007238997.1:0-839 GCF_000164805.1 Carlito syrichta
TTAGCTTAGATTCCCCCCATCTCCACAATTGTACAGGGTAGATTGAGATAACTGCTGTTACCTGGCACAGAGTACAACAATTTTTATGGAAATTACTGCATGTTTTTTCATCTGAATATAATTTACACTTGGAAATTTGAATTTCATATTTTGGTTGTCGAAGACTTTGGTTGTCCGCCATTTAAGGCAAAGAAGCATTCATCATCAATAACTAGCAGGTTTCAGTAAAATGTTCTTAAGGCCATGGTTCCACTCCAGCAAATAACAGTTCACATTTCTCTGTACCGTGGGCTCTGGGCTGAGTTGGAGTCTCACTCTGTGATCCGCACCGGAATGCAGTGGCCTCTCCGGCCACCGCAACCTCGACCTGCTGGGCTCCATTGATCCTTCCGCTTCAGCCTTCCGAGGGCTGGCATTCCAGGCATGTGCGTCCACACCCGGCTGATTTCTTGATTTATTGTAGAGAGGAGGACTCCCCAAGTTGCCCAGGTGGGTCTCGAACCCGCGGGCTTAGGTTGTCCTCTCCCCGCAGCCTCCTCAATCGCAGGATTACAGGCTGAGTCACGGAACCTGGCTATTTTCTGTTATGGTTTGGAGCTGGAGTCTCACTCTGTCGCCCACACTGGAGTGCAGTGGCCGCTCCCGGCCACCGCAGCCTCGACCCGCTGGGCTCCGGCGATCCTTCAACTTCAGCCTTCTAAGTAGCTCTAAATACAGGCGCGTGCTACCGCGCCCGGCTAATTTTTAGATGTATTGGAGAGATGATTCTTGCCCGTTTCTCTTTTCTAATGTAATATTTGTGTGCGACCTGCAAACTCCAATTTCGTATCACATTGGAG
>NW_007238998.1:0-737 GCF_000164805.1 Carlito syrichta
GGCACAAAAGCAGTGTTCTGTTTAACTTGGTTTTCGCTAAGACTTTGTCATGCCTGTGTACATCAGTGATATTGGTCTGTGGTATTCTTTGTTTTTACTTTGCGTGTGTCTGTCTTGTTTTGCTATCAGAGTAGTTCTGGGCTCATGTAGTCAGTTGGGAATTATTTCTGCCTCTTCGATTTTGGTGAAGAGTTTAAATGAAACTTATATTTGCTTTTCACCTGCTTGGACAAATTCAGCTGTGAAGCCATCAGGCCCTAGGCTCTTTTTTCCTCCCTCTCTCTTTTCTTCCTCTTTCTTTCTGCTTTGTTTTGTTTTGTTTTGTTTTTTGAGTTGGGCTCCCCATCTGTTGCAGGCTGAAGGGCAGGGCACTGACCATCCTTCTGCTTTGGATCCTCTGCTTTATTTTACACAAAACTATTTGCTGAGTCAAAGATTGAGTGAATGATGAGTCTTCACTCTTCAAGGGAATGTTGGTGCCCGCTGATTACCTAAAGAGGTTACAATTATGAAAATGGCTTAGGTAATCCTATGATCGCAAGACACAGAGTGAAGTAAACACTAATGACGCCACTGGATGGAAATCAGGGGGAAAATCCAAATCGGTTTACTGAAAAGAACTAAAGAAGGCTTTTATGCTCAGTGAAGTGTTCTAATGCTTTCAAATATAACTTCCACATTACTTCCCATAATTTCAAAGAAGGCCAATCCTATCAAGCTTTCCCATTTTCCTTTCG
>NW_007238999.1:0-751 GCF_000164805.1 Carlito syrichta
CAATTCCATGATGCATGACGTACTTCACAAAACTTACATTAAAATCACAGGTGCACAATTTCAATACAGATTGTTCAAAGTGTTTTCCATAATGTTCAATAAATCATTCATATTATATTCTTGAACAAGGAAATGTATGGTTGCCATGTCGGTGGCCATGGGCTGAAGCAAACAGAGTTTCGGTAATTAATAAAACAACAAAAAAAAAACGTTCTGCCTAGAGGCAGGGTGATAAAACTATTATGGTAATTTAGTTTCTAATCTTAGCCCTAGGGGAAACTGCTTTTGGGAACAAGAGCTGATTAACCAGTCTACCAGGAAATAGAAGTTTAAAAATATCTAGAAAGAAGTAAAACTTAGAAGGGACAAGGTCATATAAAATCATTCTGCTGTGCAACTTTCCATCAGGTGTATAGAGATTTACTTATAAGTTTACTGCCATGTATGCACACTGGTCACTAATCACACACCAATATTATAGGTATAACTGATATCCTATGTCAGAGGTGATCTTCCAGATGGGCCTTTACAGGCCTCAGCCATGTAGCTATAGATGTTGGCTCCCAACAGACCTGCTTGTTTCCATGACATGCTTACATCTTTTAAATTAAAAATTAGCCTTTTAGGCAATCTACAGATACATTGAAATAACCATTAAGTTAACATCATTTTCTCAGTCAAGGAAATTACAATAAAGAATTCATATAAGCCAGGCTCGGTGGCTCAGCCTGTAATCCCGCGCCTTTCGGAG
>NW_007239000.1:0-1002 GCF_000164805.1 Carlito syrichta
CTGGTGCAGTGCTGTGTCTTCCTGGGGCACCCACCACTCTGCCTGCCTCAATCTCCAGACTGGACCTGCTTGCTAATCCAGGGGTCGCCCCTGGGAAAGAAAGGGTGTGACAGTCAAACCTTCATGGGGGGCCAACCGGACAACTCACGCCTGTCTCTTCAGCACTCTGGGTGGCTGAGATGGGAAGATGGCCAGAGCCCAGTTGCTGAGACCAGGCTTGACACCATAGCAAGCCCCCACCTCGACCCCAAGCCAAACCCAGAAAACCTTGGGTGAGGGCAGGCTTCGGCAGGAGGATCGCTGCAGGCCCAGAGTTCAATACCAGACAGGAAGAACAGGATGTTGACAAATTGAAAGTCTATGATCATAGCAGTTTGGGAGGTTGGGGCCAAGAGGGAGGCCTGAGTTGGGTGGTTTGAGAGCTGCCAGGGCAACCTAGTGAGGACACAAAAGAGAAAGTGGGAAAAGGAAGAAAGAAAGAGAAAATCTAAGTCGACAAAAAAATCCATTCTCCTGCAAACATTCTTCCCTCAGTACTCCCCCCCCCCACATATGAGGGTCCCAAAAGCTTGGCAGGTTACAGCTCCAGCTCTCCCCCAATGGTTGACCCCACTTTCAGTGATGGTGGTACTGATTATTATTTAGAGTCAAAACCCCTCTGTCACCCAGGCCGGAGATCAGGGGCATGCCCTTGGCCACCTTGGACTCCACCTGCCCAGCTTAGGTGATCTTCCTGCCTTGGTCCACCGAGTGGCTGGAACCACAGGCCTGCACCACCATGCCCGGCTAGTCTTTGGATTTATTTTTGATGGCTGAGATGATGTCTTGCCACATGTCCCTGGCTATTGTTGAACCTGCAGGTTCAGACTATCCGCTCTCCTGGGCCTCTGAAAGGCCAGCATGCCAGGCCGAGCTCCTGAGCCTGGCCTGTGGTGGTGGAGGTGGTGGTGGTGCCAGGATGATGGGGCACCTTGACCCCAGACTCATAGTTTGGATGGGTGC
>NW_007239001.1:0-740 GCF_000164805.1 Carlito syrichta
GTTAGGTCAGCAAACAAACCAGGCAACTATTTAACCAAGTTAATTAGGGGGCCAACTTGTTAGTCAACTAGTTAACCCAGGTAAATAGATGACCGAATAGTCAGCCAGCAGGTCAACCCAGCTAACAAGTAGGCCGAGTAGTCAGCCAACATGTTATACCAGCTAGTCAGCTGACTCATCAGCCTACAAGTTAAGTCACCTAGCTAACTCGTTAACCAACTAGTAAAGTCAGTTATTTAACTCGTTTACCAACTAGTTAAAACAGTTATATAACTCATTAACCAACTTAAGTCAGCTAGCTATCTGAATAGACAACTAGTTAAGTCAGCTAGCTAATTCAGCTGGCTAACTAGCTAACGAACTATGTCAGCTAGCTAAGTAAGACAGCTCACTAGTTAGCTACCTATTTATTTCAAATACTTAAACTTCTACCTAAATAGATAGCTAATTAGTTAAGTCAGCTGGTTATTCAGCCAGTTAAATAGTTAGCTAACTATTTAATTCAGGTAGATAAGTCAGCTAGCTAAGTAGTTAAGTCAGCTAGCTAAGTCAGCTAGTTAAGTCAGCTTCTATTTTAGTTAGCTGGTTAAAACAGCTGGCTAGCTAGTTAGCTAACGTGTTGAGTCAGCAGGTTGAGTCAGGTTGTTAGCTAGATAACTAACTGGTTAATTCATCACGTTGAGACAGCTAGCTAGCTAGTTAGCAATGAGTTTAGTCAGATACTTGACTATGCTAGCTAG
>NW_007239002.1:0-745 GCF_000164805.1 Carlito syrichta
ATGTCAGCTAACTGACTAGTTAGGTCAGCTAGTTAAGTTAGCTGAATTGCTTGGTAGTTACCTTGTTAAGTCAGCCAGTTAAGTCAGCTTGCTAGCTAGTTAAGTCAGTGAGTTAAGTCAGCTGACTAGCCAGTTAACTATTTAATTAAATAACCTAGTTAAGTCAGCTCAATAGCCAGCTGGTTAACTAGGTAGCTAAGTAGTTAAGCCAGCAGGCAAGCAGGCATGCTATGTAGGTAGCTAGCTAGTAAAGTCAGCTAGCTATTCAGCTGTGTAGCTATGTACCTAGGCAGTTAGGTCAGCCAGCTAGCTAGCTAGCTAGCTAGTTAAGTCACCTAGTTAAGGCAGATGGCTAGACAACTGGCTAGTTAGGTAGGTAGATAGTTAAGTCAACTGTGCATCCCGCTGGAAATTTAGTTGAGTCACCTGGTTAACTCAGCTGACTAGCCAGCAGTCTATGTAGGTAGGTAGCTAGTTAAGCAAGCTGGTTAGCCATCAGGCGTCTACTTATGGCAGCTAATTTAGTCAGCTGGTTATCCAGGTGTTTAGTTAGGTAGCTAGCTAATTAAGTGTGCTGGCTCTACAGCTGTATACATTGTTAAGTCAGCTAGTTAAGTCAGCTGGCAAGCTGGCTGGCTAGCTAAGTAGCTAGGCAACTAATCAGTTGAGTAGCCTGCTGGCTAGCTAGTTAACTCACCTAATTAAGTCAGCTAGCAAGCCAGCATGCTAGCTAGTTAGCTAGCTA
>NW_007239003.1:0-11670 GCF_000164805.1 Carlito syrichta
AACTGGCTGGCTAGCCGAATGAAAAGCATGTTGGCGGGCTAGTTAACTTGACTGGCTTTCCGACTGTTCAGCCAGTCTGCTGGCTATTTAATCTGTCTGGCTAGCCTGCTGGGCAGCCCACTAGCTAGCTATCTGGATGCCTAGCCAGCTAGCCAGCCAGGTAGCTAGCTAGTTAAGCCAGCTGGCTAGTCATCTAGCCCACCAGGTAGCTGGCTAAGTAAGTCAGCTGGCTAGCCAGCTAGCCAGTGAACTACCTCCTCAGCTAGTTAAGTCAGCTAGCTAGCCAGCTAGCTACTTAATTCAGCTAGCTAGTGTGCTAGATAGTCAGCTAGCTAGTTAAGTCAACTAGCCAGCAACCTAGTCAGTTATCTAGCTAGTTAAGTCAGCTGGCTGGACAGATAGATAGCTTGTTTGCTAGCTATTTATGTGAGCAAATAGCCAGCTAGCTAGTCAGCTAGCTAAAGTCAGCTAGCAAATCAGCTAGTTACCTAGCTATCTAGTCTGCTAGCAACTCAGCTAGCTGGTCAGCTAATTAGTGGGCTCGCTCACTTTCCATCACGTCTGCTACTTAGTCGGCTCCCTCACCTGCCAACTGATCCGCAAATTATTTGGCGCACTCATCAGCCAACAGGTCAACTAACTTGTTGGCTCACTCGTAAGCCAACAGGACAGCTAAATAGTCACCTTGCTCGCCAGCCAACTACGTTAGTCAGCTCAGCATTTGGCTCACTCTCCAGATGAGTAGTTAAGGCAATTCACACTCGGCTCACTCATCAGCCAAGTATTTAAGTTGGCTCACCGGTCTGCTAACCCACCGGCCGACTTGTTATTTCTTCTGACCAGTCGGCTCACTCGCCAGCTGACTAAATTCGGCTGACCAGTCAGCTCACTCACCGGCCAACTAGTTAAATGAGCTCACCTGTCGGCTCACTTGCAGGCCGACTAGTTAAGTCAGGTGACAAGTCAGCTCACTCACCAGCCGACTAGTTAACTCAGATGACCAGTCGGCTCACTCACCAGCTGACTCGTTAAGTCAGCTCACCTGTTGGCTCACTTGTTTGTCAACTAGTTAAGTCAGCTAACCAGTTGACCAACTAGTCAGCCAACTTGAAGTGGACAAGTTAACTCAGCTAAATAGTCAGACGACTAGTTAGGCCAACTAACAAGTCAGTGAAATACTCGGCTGACTACTTACATCAGCAAACCAGCAGACAACTAGTTACCGAGCGAACTAGTGGGCCAACTCGTCATTCAACTCGTTGACCCAGCTAGCTAGTCGGCCGACTAGTGGTCCAACATGTTAAGCCAGCTAACAAGTCGGCAGAGTAGTCAGACAACGTGTTAAATGAGTTAAGTAGTAAGCCAACTCGTCAGCTAAAATGTTGTCACCTTAGATAACTCATTAACCAAGTAGTCAAGCCAGCTGCTTAACTCGTTTCCAAACAAGTTAAGACAGTTAGCTAACTCATTAACCAACTCATTAAGTCACCTGGCTATCTCGTTATCCAAGTAGTTAAGTCAGCTATCTAAGTCAGCTAGCTAAATAGCTAGCTGGCTTAGTCAACTAGCTCAATAGTTAGCTAATTATTTAAGTCAGTTTCTTAAGTCTGCTACCTAACTAGTAAGCTAATTATTAAATCAGCTAGTTATTCAGCTAGTTAAATAGTTAACTAACTATTTATTCAGGTAGTTAAGTCAGCTAGCTAACTAGTTAAGTCACCCAGTTAAGTCAGTTAGCTAAATATATAAGTCAGCTGGCTAAGTCATCTAGTTAAGTCAGCTTCTTAAATTAGTTGGTTAATACAGCTAGCTAGATAGTGAGCTAATGGGTTACATCAGCAGGTTGAGTCAGGTAGTTAGCTAGTTAACTAATGGGTTAAATAAGCTGGTTGAGTCAGATAGTTAGCTAGTTAGCAAACAGGGTGATTCAGCTGGTTGAATAGGCTAGCTAGCTAGTTAGCTAATGAGTTAAGCCAGCTGGATGAGTCAGCTGGATATCTAGTTAGCTAACGAGTTAAGTCAGCTGGTTGTGTCAGTTAGCCAGCTTGTTAGCTAACGAGTAAAGTCAGATGATTATGTCACCTAGCTAGCACATTAGAAAACGAGTAAACTAACTAGTCAGCCAGCTGGTTAAATCAGCTAGCTTGCTAGTCTGCTACTATTTAAGTCAGCTTGTTAGCTAGTTAGCTAGCTAGTTAGCTAACAATTTATGGCTGCTGGCTAGCTAGGTACTGAGTTAGTTAAGTCAGTTGGCTAGCTAGCTGGTTTTTAATTCAGCTAGTTAATATAACTGGTAAACCAACTGGCAAGGTAGGTAACTAGATAGTTAAGTAAGCTAGATTGCTACCTGGCTAGCTAGTGATGTCTGAGAGTTAATTCAACTGGGTAACCAACTGACTAGCTGGTTAAATCATCTAGTTTAGTCATCTGTCTAGCCAGCTTGATAGATAGGTAGTGAGGAAGAAAAGTCAGCTAGTTAGCCAGCAGGCTAGCTGTTCAATTCACCTAGTTAAGTCAGCTGGCTAGCCTACTGGCTAGGTAAGTAGCTAGCTAGATTGGTAAACTGGCTAGCCAGATTGCTAGATTTAGTCAGCAAGGTAATTCAGCTGGCTAACCAGCTGTCTAGATAGGTAGCCAGCTAATTAAGTCAGCTGGTTAGCCTGCTGAGTAGCAGGTTAAATCAGCTAGTTAAGTCAGCTGGCATCCTGCAGGCTAGGTAGTTAAGTCAACTCATTAAGTCAGCTGGCAACCAGCAGGCTAGGTAGTTAGTCAACTCTAAGCCAACTGGTTAGCCACTTAAAAAACTATTTAAGTTAGATGGCCAGCCATCCGGCCACCTAGTTATCTCAGCTACTTCAGTCAGCTGGCTGGCTAGGAAACTAGCTATAAACTAGCTATATAAGTCAGCTAGTTATATCAGTTGGGTAGACAGATAAGTCAGTTGGTTATTGCAGCTGGCTAGCTAGATAGAAAGCTAGGAAGCTAGATGTTTAAGACAACTAGTTAACCCAGCCATCTAGCTAAGTAGCCAGCTGTTTAAGTCAGCTCGCTATCTAGTTAAGTGAGCATTTTAAGTCAGCTGGCTAATCAGTTGCCTTGCTACGAAGCTAGCTAATTAAGTCAGCTGGCTACCTAGTTAGCTAGCTAGTTAAGTAACCTTGTTAAGTCAACTCACTAGCCAACAGGTTAGCTAGGTAGCTGGGTAGTTAAGTCAACTGGCAAGCTAGCTAGTTAAGACAGCTGGCTATCGAGCTGGCAAGTTAGGTAGCTAGGTAGTTAGGTCATCCTGCTAGTCAGCTGGCTAGCTAGCAAAGTCACCTAGTTAAGACAGCAGCCTAGTCACCTGGTTAGCTAGGTCACTAGATTGTTAAGTCAGATATCTAGCCCACTGGCTAGCTAGTTGAGACACCTAGTTAAGTCAGCTGCCTAGCCAGCTGACTAGCAAGGTAGCTTGATACTTAAATCAACTGGATAGACAGCTGGCTAGCTATTTAAGACACCTAGTTAAGTCAGCTGGCTAGCTAGATGGCTAGCGATATAACAAGCTAGTTAATTCAGCTGACTAGCAAGCAGGCCAGCTATTTAAGTCAGCTAGTTTAGTCAGCTGGCTAGCCAGCTGGCTAGTTAGGCAGCAAGCCAGTTAAGTCATTTGGCTAGCCAGCTCGTTAGCTAATTAAGTCAGCTCATTATGTCAACTGGCTATCCAGCTAACTAGCTAGGTAGAGAGATAGTTTAGTCAGATAGCTAGCCAGATGGCTAACTAGTTAAGTCAGTTAGTGGAGTCAGCTGGCTAGCCAGGTGATTAGCAGGTTAAGTCATCTAATTAAGTCAGCTGTCTATTCAGCTGCCTACCTTGGTAACAAGCTAATTAAGTCAGCTGCCAATCCAGCTGGCTAGCTATTTAAGTCAGCTACTTAACTCAGCTTGCTTCCCATCTGGATAGCTATGTAGCTAGCTATTTAAGTCAGCTGGCTGCACTGCTGGCTAGCTGGTTATGTCAGATAATTTATTCAGCTGGAAAGGAAGCTGGTCATCTAGTTGAGTCAGCTAGTTAAATCAGCTGGCTAGCCATCTCGCTAGTTGGTTGAGTCAGCTAGTTAAGTCAGCTGGCCAGCCAGCTGGCTGGCTAGGTAGATAGCTAATTAAGTCAGATAATTAAGTCAGCTGGCTAGCTAGATAGCTAGCTAGTTAAGTCAGCTAGTTAAGTCAACTCACCAGCTAGTTAAGTCAGTTAGTTAAGTCAGCTGGCTAGACAGATGCCTATAAGGGTACCTATCTAGTTAAGTCACCTTACCACCCAGATGGCTAGCTAGTTAAGTCACTAGGTAAGTCAGCTCGCTGGCCAACAGATTAGCTACATAGTTAGGTTGTTAAGTCAGCTGGTAAGGCAGTGGGCCATGTAGGTAGGTAGCTGGTTAAGTCAGTTGGCTAGCCATCAGGCTATCTAGTTATGTCAGCTAGTTAAGTCAGCTGATTATTCAGCTGTCTAGGTATGTAGAGAGCTAGTAAAGTGTGTTGGGTAGCCAGCTGGCTACTTAGTTAAGTCAGCTAGTTAAGTCAGCTGTCATGGCTGCTGGCTAGCTAGATAGCTAGGCAATTAAGTCAGCTGTCTAGCCAGCTGGCCAGTAGTTAATTCAGCTAGTTTTGTCAGCTGGCTATCCAGTTGAGTAGCTAGTTATGTCTGCACGTTCAGTCAGGTGTCTAGCCAGCTTGCTACCTAGTTAAAAAGCGAGTTAGTTCATATGGACTGTCAACCGTTTAGCTAGTTAAGTCACATAGTTAAGTCAGCTGGCTGGCATTCAGGTTAGCTAGGTAGTTAGCTACTTAAGTCAGCTGGCAAGTCAGCGGACTATGTAGGTAGGTAGCTAGTTAAATCAGCTGACTACCCATCAGACGTCTAGTTATGGCAACTATTTTAGTCATTTGCCTATCCAGGTGTCTAGCTAGGTAGCTAGCTAGTTAAGTGTGCTGGCTATCCAGCTGGACACTTCGTTAAGTCAGCTAATTAAGTCAGCTGGCTAGCCTGCCGGCTAGCTAGGTAGCTAGGCAATTAAGTCAGCTGGTAGTCAGCTGGATAGCTAGTTAAGTCAGCTAACTGTCCGTTGGTACCCAGCATGCTAGCTAGTTAGCTAACTAGTTATGTCAGCTGTCTAGCCAGCTGACAATATACTTAAGTGACAAAGTTAAGTCAGATGACTAGTCCACGGGCTATCTAGGTAGCTTACTATAAGTCAGCTGGTTAGACATCTGGTTAACTAGATGTGTCATCTAGATTTTCAGCTGGATACCCAGCTGCCTAACTATATTGCAAGCTAGTTAGTTCTACTGGCTAGAAATCAGGCCATCTAGTTAAGTCAGGTAGTTAAGTCAGCTGGTTAGTCGACTGGCTAGCTAGGTGGCTGGCAAGTTAAGCCAGCTGGTTAGCAGGTTGGTCAGGTAGGTGGCCAGCTAGTTGAGCTGGCTGGTTAGCTGGTTGACCAGCAGGGTGGCTGGCTTGTTAAGCTGGCTGTCTGTCCCACTGTCTGGCAGATAGCCAGCCAGGTAGGCAGATAGCCAGCCAGGTAGGTAGCTAGTTAACCAAGTGGTCTAGCAGTCTAGCCAACAAGGTAGCTAGCTGGTTAAGTCAGCTGGCTAACTAGCTAGCCAGCCAACGAGCTAGTCAGCTAGTTAAAACAGGTAGCTAGCCAGCTAGTAGTTAAGTCAGCTTACAAGTCAGGTAAATATTCAGTTAACATTTTAAGTCACCTAACTATTCAGGTTCTTAATCAGCTTGATAGTTAATTCTGCTAGCTAGTCAGCTAGCTAGTCAGATTGATATTTAAGTCTGGTAGGCAGCTAACTAGCCAGTTACCTAGCTATTTATGTCAGTTAGCTAGACAGCTAGATAGCTTGTTTGCTACTAATTATGTCAGCTAGATACCGAACTAGCTAATCATCTAGCTAGTTAAGTCAGCTAGCAAATCATTCACTTACTTAGCTAACTAGTCGGCTAGCAACTCAGCTATCTAGTCAGCTGTCTAGTGGGCTCCCTCGCTTTCCATCAGATTAGCTAACTAGTAGGATCACTTGCATGCAAACCATTCAGGAAACTAGTCAGCTCGCTTGCCAGCCAAAAGGTCAACTAACTTGTCGGCTTACTCAAAGGTCAAAAGATCAGTTAACTAGTGGTTTGCTCACCAGCTGACTAATTAAGTCAGCTCACTGGTCAGCTCATTCACCGGCTGACTAGTTAAAGCAGAGCACGTGTAGGCTCATTAGTTGGCCGACTAGTTAATTCAGCTGACCAGTCGGCTCACTCGACAGCCGACTAGTTATGTCAGATCACCTGTTGGCTCACTCTCCGGCCGAATACTTAAGTCAGCTAAACGGTCGGCCTACTAGCTGGCCCACTAATTATGTAAGCTAACCAATCAGCCAACTAGTGGGCCCACTTGTCAGCTGACAAGTTAGGTCAGTTAATTAGCCGGCAGATGAGTTAGGTCAGCTAAGTAGTTGGCCAAGTAGTCAGCCGACTAGTTAGGTCAGCAAAATAGCCAGTCAACTACTTAACCGAGCTAACTAGGAGACCAAATCGTCATTCAACTAGTTAACCCAGCTAAACAGTCAGCCGACTAGTCGGCCAGTTTGTTAACCCAGCTAACAAGTTGGCCGTGTAGTCACCCAATGTGTTAAATCAGCTAACTAGTCAGCTGACTCGACAGCCTACCAGTTGTCACCTAGCTAACTCGTTAACCATCTAGTTAAGTCAGGTATTTAACTCGTTTACCAACTAGTTAAAACAGTTATATAACTCAATAAGCTCGTTAAGTTAGCTAGCTATCTGATTAGCCAACTAGTAAAGTCAGTTGGTACGTCAGCTGACTAACTAACTAGTTAACTATGTCAGCTAGCTAAGTCAGAGTGCTAACTAGTTAGCTAACTATTTAATTCAGTTACTTATTCTTCCACCTATCTAGGTGGCTAATGAGTTAAGTCAGCTGGTTATTCAGCCAGTTAAATAGTTATCTAACTATTTAATTCAGGTAGATAAGTCAGCTGGCTAACTAGTTAAGTCAGCCAGTGAAGTCAGCTAGCTGAGTAGTTAAGTGAGGCAGCTAAGTCAGCTAGTTAAGTCAGCTTCCAATTTAGTCAGCTGGTTAAGACAGCTAGATAACTAGTTGTCTAAAGTGCTAAGTCAGCAGGTTGAGTCAGGTTGTTAGCTAGTTAACTAATGGGTTAATTCAGCTGGTTGAGTCAGCTAGCTAGCTAGTTAGTCAGCTAGCTAGCTAGTTAGCCAATGGGTTGAGTCACCTACTTGACTAGGCTAGATAGCTAGTCAGCTGGAAGGTCAGCTAGATAGCTAGATAGCAAATGACTTAAGTCACCTGGTTGAGTCAGCTAGCAAGCTCTTTAGCTAATGATATAAGTCAGATGATTAAGTCACCTAGCTAGTACATTAGATAACAATTAAGCTAACTAGTTATCTAGCTAGATACGTCAGCTAGCTAGCAAGGCAGCTATTTAAGTCAGCTTGTTAGCTAGGTAGTTAGCTAGTTAGCTAACTATTTAAGTCAGCTGGCTAACTAGGTAGCTACTAGTTAAGTCAGCTACTTAAGTCAGCTGCCTAGCCAGCTGGCTAGCTAGATAGTGAGCTAGCTAAGTGATTTGGCTAGCCAGCTGGATAGCTGGTTAATTCAGCTAGTTAAGCTAGCTCGCTAGCCAGTTGGCTAGGTAGGTAGCAAGCTAATTAAGACAACTAGATAGCTACCTGGCTAGCTAGTGTTGTCAGCGAGTTAAGTCAGCTGGCTATCCAACTGGCTAGCTGGTTAAGTCAGCTAGTTTAGTCAGTTGTCTAGCCAGCTGGCTAGGTAGATAGCTAGCTAGATAAATCAGCTTGCTAGCCAGCAGGATAGATGTTCAAATCAGGTAGTTAAGTCCGCTGGCTAGCCTGCTGGCTACATAGATAGCTAGCAAACTAAGTGAGGTGGCTAGTCAGCTTGCTATCTTAAGTAAGCTAGGAAAGTGAGCTGGCTAGCCAGCTGGCAAGATAGATAGCCAGCTAGTTAAGTCAGCTGGCTAGCTGGTTAAGTCGCCTAGTGATTTCAGTTGGCAACCAGCTGGCTAGCAAGTTAAGTCAGCTAGTTAAGTCAGCTGGCAACTAGCAGGAAGCAAGTTAAGTCAGCTAGTTAAGTCACCTGGCAATCGGCAGGCTAGCTAGTAAAGGCAGCACCTTAAGTCAGCTAACTATCCAGCTGGTTAGCTAGTTAAAAATCTAGTTAAGTCAGATGGCTAGCCATCTGTCTAGGTAGTTACTTTAGGTAGTTAATTCAACTGGCCAGCTAGGAAGTTAGCTATATAAGTAAGCTAGTTATGGAAGGTATGTAGCTAGTCAATTCATCTAGCTTATTCAGCTGGCTAGCTAGGTAGGTAGCTAGTTAGTTAAGTCAACTAGCTAGCCATCTGGCTAGCTGGTTAACTCTGCAAGTTAATTCAGGTGACCAGTCAGCTGGCTAGCTAGTTTAGTCAGCTAGATAAGTCAACTGGCTGGCTAGTTAAGTCAGTTAAATTAGCTGGCAAACCAGTTGCCTAGCTGGGAAGCCAGCTAGTTAAGTCAGCTGGCTAGCTAGCTGGCTAGCAAGTTAAATCACCTATTAAAGTCAGCTCTCTGGCTAGCTGTTTAGCTTGTTAGTGAGGTAGTTAAGAGAGTTGGCAAGTCAGCGGGAAAAGTAGGTAGGTAGCTATTTAAGTCACCTGGCTAGCCATCAGTCTATATAGTCATGCCAGCTAGTTAAGTCAATTGGCTATATATCTATCTACATAGCTAGCTAGGTAGGTCTGCTGTCTAGTCAGCTAGATACTTCATTAAGTCAGCTAGATAAGTCAGCTGGATAGGCAACTGGCTAGCTAGTTAGGTAGGCAATAAAGTCACCTGGTTAGACAGCTGGCCAGCTAGTTAAGTCAGCTAGTTTAATCAGCTGGCTAATCAGCTGGCTAGCTAGTTAAGTCAGCTCATAAAGTCAGTTGTCTAGCCAGCTGGCTATCTAGTTAAAAAGCTTGTTACAATGGATGTGTAGCCATCTGGCTCGCTAGTTATTTCAGCTAGTTAATTCAGCTGGGTATCTAGGCAGCTAGCTAGTTAAGTCAGCTTTATATGTCAGCTAGCCAGCTAGTTAAGTCAGCTAGTTAAGTCAGCTAGCTATATGATACCTAGCTAGGTGACTAGCAAGATGAATCATCTAGTTAAGTCAGCCAGCTTGCAAGATAGCTAGCTAGTTAAGTCAGCTATTTAAGTGAGCTGGGTAGCTAGTTAAGTCTGTTAGTTAAGTCAGTTGGAGAGCCAGCTGGCAAGCAGGATAGCTAGCTTTAAGTCAGGTGGCTAGCCACCTGGCTAGCTAGTTAAGTCACATCCTTAATACAGCTCGCTGGCCAGCAGGATTGCTAGGTAGTTAGGTAGATAAGACAGCTTGCAAGCAAGCAAGCTATGTAGGTAGGTAGCTAGTTAAGTCAGCTGGCTAGCTAGTTAAGACAGCTATACAGTTGTCTAGCTAGATAGCTAACTAGTTACGTCTGCTGGCTAGCTGACTGTCTACTTTGTGAAGCCAGCTAGTTAAGTCAGCTGGATAGCCTGCTGACTGTATACGTAGCTAGGCAATTAAGTCATCTGGCTAGCCAGCTGGCTAGCTAGGTAGCTAACTAGTTATATGACATGTATAGTCAGCTGGCTAGCTAGTTAAGTCACCTAGTTAACTCAACTGACCAGCCAGCTGTCTAGTTAGGTAGCTTGCCAGTTGTCATTACACAGCTGGCTAGCTAGAAAAGTCACCAAGTTAATTCAGCTGGATAGCTAGTTGACTATGTAGCAAGCAAGTTAATTCCACTGGCTAGATAGCAGGACAACTAGTTAAGAGAGCTAGTTAAGTCAGCTGACTAGCCAGCTCTCTAGCTAGTTAGTGACATAATTAAGTCTGTTGCCTAGCCAGCTGGTTAGCTAATTAAGTCAGCTAGTTAAGTCACTTGCTATCCAAGTGGCTAGAGAGGTAGAGAGCTACTTAAGTCTACTGGCTAGCCAGGTTGCTAGCTAGGTAGCTAGGTAGTTATGTCAGCTGTCTAGCCAGCTGGCTAGCTAGTTTAGTCACCAAGTTAAGTTAGCTGACATGGCATCTGGCTCCCTAGGTAGTCTGCTATTTAAGTCAGCTGGATAGACAGCTAGCTGGCAAGTTAAGTCACCTAGTTAATTCAACTGGATACCCAGCTGGCTAGCTATGTAGCAAGCTAGTTAATTCCACTGGCTAGAAATCAGGCCAGCTAGTTAAGACAGCTAGTTAAGTCAGCTGATTAGCCTGGTGACTGGCTAGTTAGTGACCTACTTCAGTCAGTTGACTAACCAGCTGGCTAGCTAATTAAGTCAGCTAGTTAAGTCAACTGGCTATCCAGGTGGCTAGAGATGTAGAGCGTTAGTTAAGTCAGCTGGCTATCCAATTGGATATCTAGTTAAGTCAGCTAGTTTAGGCAACTGACTGGCGAGCTGCCTAGCTCATTAATCAACTAGTTAAGTCAGGTGGCTAACCAGCTGGATAGCTAGTTAAGTCACCTCATTAAGTCTGTTGGCTAGCCATCTCCCTAGCTAGTTAAAAACTTCGTCAATTCAGAAGGCTAGAGAGCAGGCTAGCTACTTATTTCAGCTAGTTTAGTCAGCTGGCTAGCTAGGTAGCTTGCTAGTTAAGTCAGCTAGTTATGTCAGCTAGCTAGCTTGTTAAGTCCGCTAGTTAACTTGGCTTTCTAGCAAGATATCTACTTAGGTAGCTAGCTAGTTATTTCAGCTAGTAAATTCAGCAGGCTAGCTAGGTAGCTTGCTTTTAAGTCACTAGTTAAGTCAGCTGGCTAACTAGTTAAGTCAACTAGGTAAGTCAAATGGCTGGCCAACTGCCTAGTGGGGTATCTACCTAGTTAAGTCAGCTGGCTAACCAGCTGGCTAGCAAGTTAAGTAACCTAGTTACTCAGCTCGCTAGCCAACTTACCTAGGTAGCTAGGTACTTAAGTAAGCTGATAAGCCAGTGGTATACATAGGTAGCTATCTAGTTAAGTCAGCTGTCTAGCCACCAGGCTAGCTAGAGGTGTCAGCTAGTTAAGTCAGCTGGCTAGCCATCTGGCTAACTAGTTATGTCAGCTTGTTGTGTCAGCTGGCTAGCCAGTTGGCTAGTTGGATAAGTCAGCTAGTTAATTCAAGTGGCTAGCCAACTGGCTAGCTAGGTCGCTATCTAGTAACATCAGCTGGCTAGCCACCTGACTAGCTGGTTAAGTCAGCTAGTTAATCAGCTCAATAGCCCCCTGACTAGGTAGGTAGGTAGCTAATTAAGTCAGCTGGCTAGTCAGGTGGCAAACTAGTTAAGTCAGCAAGTTAAGTGAGCTGGCTAGCCGGTTGGCTAGTTAAGTGGCTATCTAGTAAAGACAGTTGGCTACCCAGATGCCTATCTAGTTAAGTCAGCTAGTAAAGTCATCTGGTTAGACAACTCGTGAGCTAGGTGGCTGGCAAGTTAAGCCACTTTGTTAGCAGACTGGTCAAATAGGTGGCCAGTTAGTTAAGACGGATGGCAAGCTGGCTGATCAGCAGAGTGTCTGGCTAGTTAAGTCGACTGGTTATCCCAATGTCAGCCTGCTGGCTGGCTATTTAGCCAGTTGACTATCCAGGTG
>NW_007239004.1:0-726 GCF_000164805.1 Carlito syrichta
CATTAGCTAACTAGCTAGCTAGCCTATTCAACCAGCTGAATCACCCTGTTTGCTAATTAGCTAACTATCTGGCTCAACCAGCTTATTTAACCCATTAGTTAACTAGCTAACTACCTGACTCAACCTGCTGATGTAACCCATTAGCTCACTATCTAGCTAGCTGTATTAAACAGCTAATTTAAGAAGCTGACTTAACTAGATGACTTAGCCAGCTGACATATATTTAGCTAACTGACTTAACTGGGTGACTTAACTAGTTAGCTAGCTGACTTAACTACCTGAAATAAATATTTAGTTAACTATGTAACTAGCTGAATAACTAGCTGATTTAATAATTAGCTTACTAGTTAGGTAGCAGACTTAAGAAACTGACTTAAATAATTAGCTAACTATTGAGCTAGTTGACTAAGCCAGCTTGCTATTTAGCTAGCTGACTTAGAAAGCTGACTTAACTACTTGGATAACGAGATAGCCAGCTGACTTAATGAGTTGGTTAATGAGTTAGCTAACTGTCTTAACTTGTTTGGAAACGAGTTAAGCAGCTTGCTTGACTACTTGGTTAACGAGTTATCTAAAGTGACAACATTTTAGCTGATGAGTTGCCTTACTACTTAGCTCATTTAACACATTGTGTGACTACTCTGCCGACTTGTTAGCTGGCTTAACAAGTTGGTCCACTAGTCCGCCGACTAGCTAGCTGGGTCAACGAGTTGAATGACGAGTTGG
>NW_007239005.1:0-686 GCF_000164805.1 Carlito syrichta
AGCTAATTCAGCTAGCTAACCAGCTAACTAGCTAAGCCACTGAGCTCACTAGTTAGCTAACTATTTAAGTCAGGTACTTAAGTCTGTAATCTAACTAGTTAACTAATTACTTAAATCGGCTAGTTATTCAGCTAGTTATAATGTTAGCTAACAATTTACTTCAGGTTGTTAAGTCAACTAGCTAAGTAGTTAAGTCAGCCAGTTATGTCAGCTTCCTAAGTAGTTAAATCACCTACCTAATTCAGCTAGTTAAATCAGCTTTCTAATTAAGTCAGCTGGTTATGAGAGCTAGCTAGCTAATTAGGTAATGGATTATGTCAGCAGGTTGGTTCAGGTAGTTAACTAGTTAACTAACTGGTTAAGTCAGCTGGCTGAGTTAGCTAGCTAGTTAGTTAGCAAACGAGTTGAGTCAGCTGGTTGAGTAGGCTAGCTATCTAGTTAGCTAATGAGTTAAGTCAGCTGCATGATTCAGCTAGCTAGCTAGTTAGCTAACAAGTTAAGTCAACTACTTGAGCCACCTAGGAAGCTCATTAGCTAACGATTTAAGTTGGATGACTAAGTCAGCTAGCTAGCACGTTAGATAACGTGTAAGCTGATTAGTTAGCTAGCATCTTAAGTCAGCTAGCTAGCTAGGCAGCTAACCACTAAAGTGAGCTTGTTAGCTAAGGTAGCTAGCTAGTTAGCTA
>NW_007239006.1:0-807 GCF_000164805.1 Carlito syrichta
GTAGGTCAACTAGTTAGCTGGCCTAACATTTCTGCAACTAGTCAGCTGACCTAATATGTCAGCTGACAAGTTAGCCAACTAGTAGGCTGATTGGTTAGCTGAAATTACTAGTTTGCCAGCTAGGGGGCTGACCTCTTAGCTGACTTAACTAGTCAGCCAGTGAGTGAGCCGAGAGGTAAACTGACTTTGCTAATTGTCCAGCGAGTAAGCCGACAGCTCAGCTGATTTAACTAGTCAGCTGGGGAGTGAGCCGACTGATCAACTGCCTTAACTTGTCAGTCGACAAGTGAGCTGACTGGTCAGCTGACTTTAGACTGCTGGCGAGTGAGCTGACTGGTCTGAGGACTTAACTAGTAGGCCGGCAAGTGAGCTGACCTGTGAGCCAACTTAACTAGTCAGCTGGCGAGTGATATGACGGGTGAGCTGCCTTAACTAGTCAGGTGGCAAATGAGCTGATTGGTGAGCTGACTTAACAAATCAGCTGGCGAGCAAGCCGACTAGATAGCTATCCTGTTGGACTGTGAGTGAGCCGACAAGTTAGTTGACCTGTTGGCTGGTGAGTGAGACAACTAGTTTGCCGACCGGTTGGCAGGTGAGGGAGCTGACTAGTAAGCTGACCTGATGGAAAGCAAGCAAGCCCACTAGTTAGATGACCAGCTAGCTGAGTTGATAGTAAGCAAAATAACTAGCTGATTGGCTAGTTGACTTAAGTAGCTAACTTACTAGCTAGCTGGCTATATAGCTGATATAACTAGATAACAAACAAGCTATCTAGCTGTCTAGCTAGCTGACTTAACTAGCTAACTA
>NW_007239007.1:0-607 GCF_000164805.1 Carlito syrichta
AAAGTCAGAGCAGGTGGCATCCTCAGTCCCAGCCCTGTTCACACTTATAAGGTAGATAAAAGGTTCATCCGAGGTCAGACTCTCACACATGATCCAACACCTGGAGCTCATAGTAATGACCTCCAAATAGCTCTCTCAAAGTTTTGAAGTGCCGTAGCCCAGCGCAGCAACTTGCACCTGTCATCCCAGCACTTTGGGAGGCTAGGGTAGGAGGATCACTTGAGCCCAGGAGTTCAAGACCAGCCTGGGCAACATAGCAAGATCTCGACTTAAAAATATATATATTTATTTTTTTGCTGGGCTCGGTGGCTCAGCCTGTAATCCTGTGCCTTTGGGAGGCTGAGGTGAGTGAATTGCCTGAGCCCGCAGGTTTGAGACCCACCTGGGCAGGCGAGACCTCATCTCTACAACAAATCAAAAAATTAGCTGGGCATGGTAGCGTGCACCTGTAGTTCCAGCTACTTGGAAGGCTGAGGCGAAAGGATCACCTGAGCCCAGAGGTCAAGGCTGCGGTGGCTGGGAGAAACCACTGCACTCCAGTCTGGGCAACAGAGTGAGACTCCAACTCAAAAAAAAAAAAAAAAAAAATATATATATATATATATAT
>NW_007239008.1:0-741 GCF_000164805.1 Carlito syrichta
CATAAAAATCGGCAATTGTTTTGAAAACATGTTCGCCGGTCTGGTAGGATTTAAGTATACTATTGGATCTGTAGTCCTATTAGTGGGCTCCTGTCTTATCCTCTCTTGCATAGCCACAATAATTATGAATGCCATTTCTAAGTTTGTGGAAACAGTTGTTGAATGAAAAACTGTGGCCCATATAATGTTAATACACCAGATTAAGGATGATGATGCTCTGTCTAGGCCCATTAAAGGTCAAGCATCAAAGGGGGGAATGTGGCAGAAAGAGGACTGGTAGCAGTTAAAGGTATTTCCTTTTGAAAGTCATGCAGGAAGCTCTAAAGACCCACCAGGCTAGTTTTCTTTGAAGAAGTCAAATGCCAAAGACTGATGAGGGCTCTCATGGAAATGCAAAAGAAAGAGTACCTATATCACAACCTTAACCAACTGCTCTCCTTATCAGTTAACAGCCCCTACTTGCCCAGCATTTCCTT
This sequence comes from Carlito syrichta, assembly GCF_000164805.1. NCBI lineage: Eukaryota > Metazoa > Chordata > Mammalia > Primates > Tarsiidae > Carlito > Carlito syrichta. The sequence goes on from NW_007239008.1 coordinate 477, forward strand.
GAGACTATTTGTTCTCTGAAAGTCTGATTTTTCTGAGTACAACGTTGTAAATTCCGAAGGAAATGTGTAATTGCTCAACATGACCCCCTCCCTTACCCTAACAAAGGTAGTATGCCCTTATTCTCCCATTCTGGGGGACTCGACCTGGAAGCATTAGTCCGTTAAGCCTGCCAGTATAATAAAGTTTCCTCTTCCTATAATAGTCTCGGTGTCACAGCCTCTCTGTCTTCTCACTACACACCAAATGAGAGTGACATTTTCAGGG
>NW_007239009.1:0-3274 GCF_000164805.1 Carlito syrichta
TGCAGCTATCAAAACCACCTAGCTTTGGTCTACCTGCTGGTGGAAGAAGGAGGAGTATGTGGTAAATTTAATAGCTCTCACTGTTGTTTGCAAATAGATGATAATTGTAAAGCAATAACTGATAGAGCCACCAATATTAGAAAGCTAGCCCATGTTCCGGTGCTAAAATGACAAGGCATAAAAATCGGCAATTGTTTTGAAAACATGTTCGCCGGTCTGGTAGGATTTAAGTATACTATTGGATCTGTAGTCCTATTAGTGGGCTCCTGTCTTATCCTCTCTTGCATAGCCACAATAATTATGAATGCCATTTCTAAGTTTGTGGAAACAGTTGTTGAATGAAAAACTGTGGCCCATATAATGTTAATACACCAGATTAAGGATGATGATGCTCTGTCTAGGCCCATTAAAGGTCAAGCATCAAAGGGGGGAATGTGGCAGAAAGAGGACTGGTAGCAGTTAAAGGTATTTCCTTTTGAAAGTCATGCAGGAAGCTCTAAAGACCCACCAGGCTAGTTTTCTTTGAAGAAGTCAAATGCCAAAGACTGATGAGGGCTCTCATGGAAATGCAAAAGAAGAGTACCTATATCACAACCTTAACCAACTGCTCTCCTTATCAGTTAACAGCCCCTACTTGCCCAGCATTTCCTTGAGACTATTTGTTCTCTGAAAGGTCTGATTTTTCTGAGTACAACGTTGTAAATTCCAAAGGAAATGTGTAATTGCTCAACATGACCCCCTCCCTTACCCTAACAAAGGTAGTAGGCCCTTATTCTCCCATTCTGGGGGACTCGACCTGGAAGCATTAGTCCGTTAAGCCTGCCAGTATAATAAAGTTTCCTCTTCCTATAATAGTCTCGGTGTCACAGCCTCTCTGTCTTCTGGCTACAACACCAATGAGAGTGACATTTTCAGGGAGCCACATCCTGTGACCCCTGCACGATCTGAAGCTGTGGTGGCATCTGGATGGGGATTTCTCCCAAAGTGAATGCACTGGGCTCTGGCTGGAGAGAGCAGAGGATAGTATCAATTAGGCAGTGTCTGATACATCAGTCCCCAACTCTCCCAGCAGTTAGGAAGCTGGTGGGCCTTGGGCTGAGGGGATAGTGTTCTGCATTGATGGGGGATGGTGAGTCAGCACAGAGTGAGCCAAACCAGGTGTATCTGAGAGTCACACCGTCCCCACTGCCCATCTGGTCTTGCTCCTCATGTTCTTCTCCGATCTCACACCTTGTGGCAAAAATATGGCAGGAAATCAGCAGGCAGCAGGACTTTGGAGGGAAGAGGTGCACCACCCTGTCCTACCCTCCATGGCTACTCACCACCTGCATCTGGTGCAGACTGGGTTTGAGTCCTGCAGTCCAACAACCTACCCATCAGGTGCCATTGAGACTCAAAGTTCCCAGCATGCCCTGCGAGGGGAGCATCACCCCAGTCCAGGGTATGCTGGGACTATAGTCCTGCTGCCCAGCGACCCAGCGACCAGAAACCATTAAGACGATAGAGTTCACAGTATTCCCTGTGAGAGGTGCACCACTCCACTCCAAGGACATGCTGAGGTTGAAGTCCTGCATCCCAAACACCCACCCACTGATAGTCATTCAGACTCCAGAGTTCCCAACATGCCTTGAGAAGCACGCCAGATCCTGCTCCTCCAGTCAACTTGAGGTGCAAGGAGGCATCTCAGCATCAAAAGGAAGCAAGCAAAAACATGCTTTCCTTGCCTGGGTAGAACCATCTGATCACATTTCCTGTCACTCAAAACCAGGCGGAGCAGGCCCCGGTCACCTATCCAATCAGCAGATGATAACTTGGGAACCATCCAATCAGACAGGAGCAGGAAGTTAGGGGGTGGATTTTGGGGTATGACAGGGCTTTTTGTGTCCTGTGCCTTGACAAGAGCTGGATCCTGTCCACTGCTGTCTGAGAGGGCCGTGTGTCTTTGCTTCAACCTGTGACACCCCTGTGACCTGCAGGTCCTGGGAGATCCGTAGGGAAGATACTGGGACACGTGGAAGCCAGGAGATGGTGAGTATGGGGCGGGTGGGAGAGGGGGCGGGAATATGGGCTGGAATGATACGGGTGTGACGGCCTCCCCATCAGCGTCAAGACATTGTCCCCTTGGCGCAGGTTGGGCTGGGCCTGGACCCGGGGTCCTGTCCCTGTAAATGACCTCGCCCGCCAGTCGCCTCTTTTGGCAGCCCCGCGCAGCTCTCCCCTCCAGGTGTGTGGGCCCGGGAGGTTCGTGAGGAGGATCCAACCCCTATGGGAGCATGTCAGGGGGCTGTAGTCGTGGCCCCATTCTTCTCCCCTCCAAGGTTAAACAGAGGCTATGTCACAGCGTTAAGGAGATCACTTTGGCCAACAGCAGGTCGTGAATACCGAAGTCATAGGCAAGACTTGTGGTGTGGGGTTCCCGGAGAGTCTGGGGGGAAAGACACTGAGAAGGGTCAGGGGTCCGGCGGTTGTTCAAGCCTGTCATCCCAGCAACTTGAGTCACCGGGCCTGGTCATTTCCAGCAAAATGAGAGGATTGCCTGAGTACAGGTGTTCGAAACCAGCTTGGACAACTTGGTGAAACCTCGTCTCTACAGTAAATAAATAAATAAATAAACTGGAAATGGTGGTGAGTGCATGTAGTTCCAGCTACTTGGAAGGCTGAGGCAGAAGGATCGCTTGAGCTTGGTTGGTTGAGGCTGTGGTGGCTGTGAACATGTCACTGCTCTCTAGCTTGGACAACAGAGTGAGACTCTGACTAAAAAAAAAAAGGGGGGGCTGCAGGGGGAAGACAACCATGGGCAGGTGCTGGAGGGTGATAGCCCCGAAGTCACCTGATTTGGAACATCCAAGTGGAAATTCCCAGTTTATGTCATCAGAGTTATTGGAGATTTTGGTCGCCAGGTCCAAATTTCTTTAGAAATGAGGTTTCATCAAGTTGCCCAGGCTGGTTTCAAACCCCAGGACTCAGGAAGTTCTTTCAGTTTCACCTCCCAAATTGCAAGGATTATAGGTGAGAGCCACCCTGTCTGACACTCAATCTTCTCCAAGTGCAAAAGCAGATAAATGGCAGCTAAGAACTACAAATTTGGGGGTTTCCATTGCTTTCTTTTTTTTTTTGAGTTGGAGTCTCACTCTGTCTCCCAGACTGGAGTGCAGTGGCCACTCCCGGCCACCGCAGCCTCGACCTGCTGGGCTCCGGCGATCCTTCCGCCTCAGCCTTCCGAGTAGCCGGAATTACAGGCATGTGCTACCATGCCCGGCTGATTTTTTGTATT
>NW_007239010.1:0-728 GCF_000164805.1 Carlito syrichta
AGATGAACTTAGCATTCCAAAAGTCCAAACTAGAGAAGCAAGGAGGGGTGGCAGTGGTGGGTTGTGTTAGTTTGGTGAGGTTGACCTTGGGACTGTTATCTAATCTTTCGTAACCTAGGTGTCCTCTTTTTAAAAATGAGGATAGTAGTTATTATTTCCAACTTATGAGGATTACATGAGATAATGTACACGAAATAATAGCCCGCACTTTCAGCACTTACTACATGCCAGGTAATATTTTAAGTGCTTTGTGTACACTGATTCATGACAACTCTTTGGGTTAGGAACCCTTATTATCCTAAGCTTATCCAGATGTGGAAACTGAGGCACAGAAGGTTCTCATAGCTGGAAAGTGGTAGAGCTGGGATTCAGATTAATGCTGATTCCAGAGTCCACAAAAACCAGGAATATAATGACAGATAATGAGTGTTTATGTCTGTGAGTTCCCAACCACTCCCCACTTGTCTAGATATAATAATGATCTAGAGGGCAAGACAGGATATCAAGTAAGTTGTAAAAATGAAGACTTAGGTCATCTGTTGGATCAAGGCAGATTGCCTGTTCCTATGTCTGGGAACAGGGGTTAAACTGAACTACTGAGGTGTCAGAGGCCCAGCTTTGGACTCTGGGATGAGCTTTAGTCCAGTAGGAAATTATAGTGGGAATCACAGCTGAGTTGGGTGAACCAGGAGCCAAGAACATAAATGTGAAGGGAGATGGCAGTTTGG
>NW_007239011.1:0-748 GCF_000164805.1 Carlito syrichta
GAGTGCTATATAAGTTTCATTAAACAAAAGTAAAACTTTTTTTTTGACGTTTCCCATTTCCCCACATGGAATGTGCTGTCTTTTGTAGACTAGATACTCATTTGTCCCAGGAACACAATCACCTTCAAAATCATGAGTGCCACTGGTATCATTGCCCTAGAAACGAGGTTTTGGCCATTGTGCTGTCCAAACAGATGAGACAGAGCTTGACTTAAAGCAGAGCAATGGAGAAAGAATGACCTCAAGCACACTCCAGCCTTGTCTGACTACCAATATTATTGACCTCCAGGCTGTGGTTTCTCCAGGCCATAGCCCAGCAGCAAGTCAACCTTGCAGTGTATTACCATTTATTACTCTAGCCAGGAGGCTGTAACCAGCCTTTGTTCAATGTGCAGGGGACTGGAAGTCTGGGGTCCCCAAACTGCCATCTCCCTACACATTTGTGTTCTTGGCTCCTGGTTCACCCAACTCTGCTGTGATTCCCACTATAATTTCCTACTGGACTAAAGCTCATCCCAGAGTCCAAAGCTGGGCCTCTGACACCTCAGTAGTTCAGTTTAACCCCTGTTCCCAGACATAGGAACAGGCAATCTGCCTTGATCCAACAGATGACCTAAGTCTTCATTTTTACAACTTACTTGATATCCTGTCTTGCCCTCTAGATCATTATTATATCTAGACAAGTGGGGAGTGGTTGGGAACTCACAGACATAAACACTCATTATCTGTCATTATATTCCTGGTTTTT
>NW_007239011.1:1338-2921 GCF_000164805.1 Carlito syrichta
CTGCCACCCCTCCTTGCTTCTCTAGTTTGGACTTTTGGAATGCTAAGTTCATCTTACATTAAAATCAAGTTTGCTACAGTCATTGAACTCGACAAATTGGTCTTTAGACCCTTTCCTGTGTTGGCCTCTGCAGATTCTTTCCATCTACCTGACATTCTCAATGGTCCTTTGTAACACCAAGCCATTACAAAATGAAATCCAAAGAGGAGCTGGAAAAACCTCATTGGTGCCCAAATCAAAGTGGGTTGTTTCTAGGCCCTGGCATCCAGCAGGGAGCATTAAGGAGTCCTTGACTTTTTGATATTTGGCTTCCATGGACAGAGACAGATAAACAAGTTAATATGAAATATAGCAGGCACTAATAAGTGTTGTGAAGAAAGATAAAGTAGGATAAAATACAGACAGCACCACACAGTTCTTCAGCTTCCCTTAACCCCTTGTTCTCTGTCTTAGAGCAGATGTTTTTCATGACCCACCATCTAACATACATGGTCTTTCCAAGTGGCCTAGAAATTTCAGAGCAGATAGGAGAGTAACACTTAAAAAATCAACTCTACAGAACAGATGGCTTAGTTATTTCATGCCAATTATATCAACAGTTCAGCTGTCTGATCCATTGCTCACTAATCAAGCTGAAAAGAGCCTCTTGTGCTGATGCATATATCTGATTTAATGTAAAAGACACTAATGGAGACAGACATGAGGGTCACACAGACAACTGAGCAATATTGAGATAAAGAAATTACACAATGGCATCATGGGGAGGCAAAGGAGCAAGTAGAAATTGTGGGATGATGGGTGATAGGGGCTAAAAAGCTTTATGTAATTAAGATGATGTAAAGGTAGTGTGTGACAATGCTGACTACTCAATCTATTTAGGTACATGTTATTGTAATAGGGTACTTTCTTTGTGCCAGATTCTGTGCTAAGTACTGCAGAGTAGGAGGAGGAGATTCAAAGAAACACAAGAAGCTGTCCCTGCCTGGCAGGCACTCACAGTCTAGAGCTAGAGAATGACTCAAGAACAAAGAACTGTAATGTAAAGTCCAGTGATGAATAGCCAGTGTGAGACTGGGCTTCATGTTTATTTTTTCAACTCTTGATAAGACAAAACTAGCCAGGCTGTGACAGCACATGTGATATTATATATATCTAATTATATATCATATAATCTAATTAATATATATTAATATGCAATTTGTGTGTATTAATATATAATCTGGCTATCTGTGTATAAGCACAGATAGCCAGATGCTCTGAAATGACTGATGAAAGAACATTGTGTAAGGTCATGTTTTCATACTTATGGTGGAATCATCCCAGAAGTGAAAAGGTTCTCCAGTACTCAATCATCCTGAAAAGAGAGAAATTTAAGAATAAAACATGAAGATTTCAGAGGTAGACCTAGACTGAGATGGCATGGAGAATTTTATCTCCTATTTCTGGGATTATTAGTAAATTTAAGCCAGACATGAAGTGATGAAAATGCCTGAAGCTCCTCCAGTGGTGAATACAAGCTTCCTCTAACCTCAGGAATCAAGAAAGGGGTTGAGTGTGAGTTTCTTAGGAAAGATATGAGCATA
>NW_007239011.1:4416-5215 GCF_000164805.1 Carlito syrichta
AGAAAGAAAGAAAGAAAGAAAGAAAGAAAGAAAGAAAGAAAGAAAGAAAGAAAGGAGGGACGGACGGAGGGAGAGAGAGGAAGAGAGGAAGGAAGGAAGGGAGGAAGGAAGGAAAGAAGGGAGGGAGGGAGGAAGAGAGAAAGGCACCTGGCTCTCTACTAAACTCTACTAAAGGTATCCTGGAGACACACAGAGGCACAAAATGGTAAATATATGTAATGGACTTAATGTTTGTGCCCACCTCCACAAATTCATGTTGAAAGAGAATCTCCAAGGTGATGACATTTGGAAGTGAGACCTTTGGGAGGTGATTAATTATGAAGGTGAAGCCTTCATGAAGGGAATTAGTGCTCATTGAAGAAGAGGGCAGAGAGTTAGTTGGACCTCTTTCCTATATGTGAAAATACAAGGAGAAGCAGGCAAGCTGCAAGAGAGTCCTCAACCAAACCCAACCATTCAGGTAGCCCAATCTCAAACTTTCAGTCTCCAGAACTGTGATAAATAAATACATGTGGTGTTTTTAAGACACCCAGTCAATGGTAATTTTGTAGCAACCAGGAATAACTAAGAAAGCATAGTTAAAGAGGAGAAAAATACCCAGCAATAGTAGAACAGTTAAATAAATGATGGACTGTTCATGCAACAGGATGCCATGTATCTGTTAAATAAATAACATAATTTTATATGTGTTTATATAAGAATATCTTCAATATATACTGTTAAATGAAAAAGTAAGTTTCACAACAATGCATACAGCATGATGCTATTTCTATTAAAAGTCACACAAAGCTAAAGTATA
>NW_007239012.1:0-1162 GCF_000164805.1 Carlito syrichta
GAATCTCTATTCTGCTCCATTGGTTTATTGTCTGTTCTTGTACCAATACCAGACTGTTTTGTTTACTGTATCCTTATAGTTTGAATTCCAGAAATGTGATACCTCCTGTTTTGTTTCTTTTGCTAAGGATTGTTTTGGCTATTTGTGGTGGTTTATTTATTGATATGGATTTCTGTATTGTCATTTCCAGGTCCGAGGTGAATGATGTTGATAGCTTAATGGATATCGCATTGAATTTGTTGATTGACTTTGGTAAGATAGATATTTTAACAATGTTTATTCTTCCTGTCTATGAGCAGGGAATGTTTTTCAATTTGTTTATGTCTTCTGAGATTTACTTGAGCTTTGTTTTGTTGTTTTCATTGTAAAGTTCTTTCACTCCTCTGGTTAGAGAGATGCCGAGGTATTTCATTTGCGGCTATTGTGAATGAGATAGTGCTTTTAATTGGGGTCTCTTCCTGCGTGTTGTTGCTGTAATGCAAATGGTTTTACACATTTATTTTGAACCCCGAAATTTTGCCAAATACCTGTATTGGTGCAAGCTGGTTTTTGACAAAATATCTTGGATTTTCAAGGTATAGGATCATATCATCAGAAAAGGGAGATAACGTGACTTATTCTTTTCTTATTTAGAAAATCCTGATTTCCTTTTCTTGTCTAATTGCCTAAGCAGGACTTCCAAAACAATGTTGAACAGGAGGGGTGAGAGTGGGCAATCTTGTCTTGTTCCAGTTTTTAGGGAAAATGTTTCAGTTTCTGTCCATTTAGTAATATGTTAGCTGTGGGTTTATCATAGATGGCCCTTATATTTTGATGTATGTTACTTCTATACTGTTGGGAGCCAACATCTACAGCTATACAGTTGAGGCCTATGAAGGCCCATGTTGGAGATCTGCTTTTGACACAAAAGCATCAATGACACCTATGGTGTTGGTATATGAATAGTGACCAGTTTGTGTATGTGACATAAAAGCTTATATTATTTAGAAGTAAACATTTTACACTGTTAGACTAAAATTTTGGGTAAGGCCTTACAGCAGAAAACATTCTGTACTTTAAGTTTCCATTTCTCTCTGACTCTCTGAGCCATTGTTAAGTCTCTGTTTCTCAGAAGTAACCATGCAGCCTTTGTTCCTGTAAGCACTCTGTAAGCAGTTTCTCC
>NW_007239013.1:0-728 GCF_000164805.1 Carlito syrichta
CATCATGAGACCTGTAAGCCCCCAGCAGGTATTTGTCATACTGCTGGAGGTTATAGAAAATAACTATAATAAAGCTGGAAAAAGTTTGAATAAAATTGGACTCAGTCCTGATTAGACTGATCCCAGAAGAGCTGCCTCTGAATTGTTTCTTCTCGCTGCGTCCTGATCTTCCAGTGCAGGTCCAACTCCCCTCAGTTCGGGGCCAGTCCCCCACACTATACTTAGATGTTTGAAGGTTTTTATTAAGAAGGGATGTTGGACTTTATCAAAAACTTTTTCTGCATCTAATGATATAATGATTGTGGTTCTTGTTTTTACATCTTTTGATGTGTTTAATTACATTTATGGTCTTGAGAATGCTGAACCAGACATGAATTCTGGGGATAAAGCCTACTTGGTCATTGTGGATGATTTTTGATGTGTGGATAATTTTTTTGATACAATTTGCAGAATTTTGTTGAAGATATTTGCATCTATGTTCATAAGGGATATTGGCCTGTTTTATAATTTTTGTTGAATCTTAACCCAGTTTTGGTACCAGTATCATGTTAGCTTCATAAAGTTAATTGGGGAGAGTTCCATCTTTCTCAATCACCTGGAATACTTTATTTTTCTTTCTTTCTTTTTTTGAGTTGGAATCTCGCTCTGTCACACAGACTGGAGTGCAGTGTCCGCTCCCGGTCACTGCAGCTTGGAATTGCTGGGCTCTGGTGATCCTTCAGCCTCAG
>NW_007239014.1:0-2585 GCF_000164805.1 Carlito syrichta
GCATCTAGTTGAGTAAGCTGACTAGCAAGATGGCTAACTCGTTAAGTCAGCTAGTTAAATCAGCTGGCTTGCTAGCTGGCTAGCTATGCGGCAAGCTAGTAAGTCAGATGGCTAGAAACAGGTTAGCTAGTAAGTCATCTAGTTAATTTAGTTGGCTTCCCAGCTGGCTAGCTAGGTAGCTAGCTAGTTAAGTCAGCTGACTAGCTAGCTGGCTAGCTGGTAAAGACAGCTAGTTAACTGGCCATCCATCTGGCTAGCTAATTAAGTCAGCTGGTCAGACAGCTGGTATCTGGTTAAGTCAGTTAGTTAAGTCAGCTGGCCAGGCAGCTTGCTAGCTAGGTAGCTATCTAGTTATATCACCTAGCTAAGTCAACTGGCTAGCTAGGTAGCTAGCTAGTTAAGTCATCTAGGTAAGTCAGCTGGATAGCTAATTAAGTCTTTAGTTAAGTCAGTTGGCTAGCCAGTTAAGTAACTTAGTTAAGTAAGTGCACTGGCTGGCAGGTTAGCTAGGTAGGTAGGTAGTTAATTCAGCTTGCAAGCCAGCATGTTATGTAGGTAGAAAGCTAGTTAAGTCAGCTGGTTAGCCATCAGTCTATCTAGTTTTGTCAGGTAGTTAAGTCTGCCGGCTATCCAACTGCCTAGCCAGGTAGTTAGGTAGTTAAGTCTGCTGACTAGCCAGCTGCTACTTCGTTAATTCAGCTCCCTAAATATGCTGTCTAGGCTGCTGGCTACCTAGGTAGCTAGGCAATTAATTCAGCTGACTAACAAGCTGGACAGTTAGTCAAGCCAGCTAGTTTATTCAGCTGCCTAACCAGCTGGCTAGTTCATTGGTCAGCTCATTAAGTCTGTTGTCTAGTCAGCTGGATAGCTGGTTACAAAACTAATTACATCAGATGGGTAGCAAGATTGCTCGCTAGTTGTTTCAGGTAGATAAGTCCGCTGGCTAGCTAGGAAGCTAGCTAGCTAGTTAAGTCAGCTAGGTAGGTAGCTAGCTAATCATGTCAGCTGTCTAGCCTGCTGACTAGATATTTAAATGACCAAGTTAAGTCAGCTGACTAGCCTGCTGGCTATCTAGGTAGCTTACCAGTTAAATCATTTTGCTAGACAGCTTGCTAGAAAGATAAGTCACCTAGTTAATTAAGCTGGATAGCCAGCTGGATAGCTATGTAGCAAGCTAGTTAATTCAACTGACTAGAAAGCAGGCCATCTAGCTGAAACAGCTAGTTAAATCAGCTGACTAGTTAGTTGGCTAGCTAATTAGTGACCTAGTTAAGTCATGTGGCTAGTCAGCTAGCTAACTAATTAAGTCAGCTAGTTAAGAAAGCTGGCTATCCAGATGACTAGAGCGCTAGAGAGTCAGTTAAGTCAGCAGATAGCCAACTGGATAACGAGTTAAGCAAGCTAGTTTAGTCACTTGGCTAACCAGCTGCCTAGCAGGTTAATCAACTAGTTGATTAATCAGCTGGCTAACCAGTTGTTAGCTAGTTAAGTTACATCGTTAAGTCAGCTGACTAACCAGCTCGCTAGTTAATTAAAAAGTTAGTTAATTCAGATGGCTAGACAGCTGTCTGGCTAGTTATTTCAGGTAGTAAATTCAACTAACTAGCTAGGTAGCCAGCTACGTAAGTCAGCTATTTATATCAGCTAGCTAGATAAGTCAGCTAGTTAAGTCGGCTAGCTAGCTAGATAGCTAGCTTGAATGCTAGGTAGTTATTTCAGGTAGTAAAGACAGATGGTTTGCTAGGTAGCTAGATAGTTAAGTCAACTAGTTAAGTCACCAGGCTAGCTAGTTAAGTCAGCTATTTAAGTCAACTGGCTAGCCACCTGCGTAGCTGGGCAGCTAGGTAGTTAAGTCAGCTGGCTAACTAGTTAAGTCACCCAGTTAATTCAGCTCACCAGTCAGCTGGTTAGCTAGAAAGCTAGGTAGTTAAGTAAGCTGGCAAGCCAGCGGGATATGTAGGTAGCTAACTAGTTATTCTGCTGGCTAACTGGCTAACTATGTAGCTAGACAGTTATGTTAGCCTGCTAGCCAGCTGGCTAGTTAGTTAAGTAACCTAGTTAAGTCAACTGGCTAGACAGCTGGTAGCTGTGTAGCTAGCAAGTTAGGTCAGCTGTCCAGCAAGCTGGCTAGCAACTTAAGTAACCTAGTAAAATCATCTGGCTATACAGCTGGAAAGCTAGGTAGCTAGCTAGCTAGGTCAGCTGTCCAGCCAACTGGCTAGCTAATTAAGTCACATAGTTAAGTCAGCTAGTTAGCCAGCTGGATAGCTAGGTAGCGTGCTGCTTAAGTCAGCTGGCTAGACAGATGGCTATCTAGTTAAGTCACCTAGTTAAGTCAGCTGTCTATCCAGCTGACTACCTATATAGCCAGCTAATTTATTCAGCTGACTAGTAAGCAGGCCAACTATTTAAGTCAGCTAGTTAAGTTAGCTGTCTTGCCAGCTGGCTATCTATGTAGTGAACTATTTGAGTCAGTTGGCTAGTCAGCTGGCTAGCTATTTTAGTCAGCTAGTTAATTCATCTGACTTTTCAGCTGGCTAGCAATGTAGCTAGCTAGTTAAGTCTGCTGTCTAGCCACCAGGCTA
>NW_007239014.1:2605-3360 GCF_000164805.1 Carlito syrichta
TTTGGCTCTCTCACAGGCCAACAAGTTAGCTACCTAGTCGTCTTGCACTGCAGCTGACTACTTAAGTCAGCTCACCAGTCGTCTGACACACCAGCTGACTAGTTAAGGCAACTCACCTGTCGGCTCACTCGTCAGTCAACTAGTTAAGTTGGCTCACTGGTTGGCTCACTGGCCGACTGATTAGTTAAGTCCTCTTACCAGTCGACTCACTTGCCAGTCGATTAAAGTCAGCTGACCAGTCAGTTCACTCGCCAGTCATAAAGTTAATTCAGCTGACCAGGCAGCTCACTCACCGACTGACTAGCTAATTCAGTTGACCTGTCAGACCACTCGCCGGACAGTGAGTTAAATCAGCTCACCTGTCGGCTCACTCGCCGGCCAACTAGTTAAGTCAGTTAACTAGTTAAGTCAGCTAACCGGCTAGGTGGCCAACTAGTTAAATCAGCTAACTCATAAGCTGAAGAATCGGCCAACTTGGCAGCCGACAAGTTAGCTCACCTAATTAGTCATTGACAAGTTAGGCCATCTAACTAATTAGCCTACTAATCGGCCGACTAGTTAGGGCAGCCCACCAGCCATCCAAGTAGTTAACAGAACTGACTAGTGGGCAAACTCGTCAGTCAGCAATATAACCAAGCAAACTAGTCTGCCGACTAGGCAGTCAAATTGTTAAGCCAGATAAAAAGTCAGTTGTGTAGTCAGCCAACGTGTTAAAACAGCTAACTATTATGCCGACTCGTCAACCAACAAGTTAA
>NW_007239014.1:3380-10134 GCF_000164805.1 Carlito syrichta
AATATCTATCTATTTAAGGCTGCTAGTTAAACAAACTAGTTAGCTGACTGGCTAGCTAGGTGGCTGGCAAGTTAACCCGGCCAATTAGCAGACTTGACAGGTAGGTGGCCAGCTAGTTAAGCCCACTGGCTAGCCGGCTGAATAGCAGAGGGCTGGCTAGTTAAGCCGCCTGGCTATCCAACTGTCCAGCTAGCAGCCTGCCTAATTAAGCTGGCTAGCTAGCCAGCTGGCCAGCCCACTTGCTGGCTAACTGGCTCCCTAGCCAGCTAGCCATCCAGGAAGCTAGCTAGTTAAGCCAGATGGCTAGCAGTGTATCCAAAAATTGACTAGCTTGTTAAGTCAGTTGGCTATCCAGCTATCCATCCATCTTGCTAGTTAGCTACTTAAGTCAGCTAGCTATCCAGCTAGCTAGTTAAGTCAGCCAGCATGTCAGTTAACTATTCAGCTGGCTAGTTAACTCAGCTAGCTATTCAGCTTCCTAATCAGCTAGCTAGCTGGCAAACTAGACAGTTAATTTAGCTATCTAACTAGCTAGCCAGTTAGCTAGATAGTTAAGTTAGCTAGCTAGACAGACACATAGCTTTTTTGGTATCAGTTTCGTCAGCTACATAGTGAGCCAGCTAGTCAGCTAGCTAGTTAAGTCAGCTAGCAAATCAGCTAGTTACTTAGCTAACTAGTCGACTAGAAACTCATCTAGCTTGTCATAACTAGTGGGCTCACTCACTTTCCATCAGGTCAGCTAACAAGTCTGCTCCTTTGCTTGCCAACTGGTCAGCAAACTAGTCTGCTTGCTCACCAGTCAACCGGTCAACAAACTTTTTGGCTCTCTCACAGGCCAACAGGTTAGCTACCTAGTCGTCTTGCACTGCAGCTGACTAGTTAAGTCAGCTCACCAGTCGGCTGACACACCAGCTGACTAGTTAAGGCAACTCACCTGTCGGCTCACTCACCAGTCAACTAGTTAAGTCAGCTCACCGATTGGCTAACTGGCCGACTGACTAGTTAAGACCTCTTACCAGTCGTCTCACTTGCCAGTCAATTAAAGTCAGCTGACCAGTGAGTTCACTCGCCAGTCAAATAGTTAATTCAGCTGACCAGGTGGCTCACTAGTTAATTCAGCTGACCTGTCAGACCACTCGCCGGACAGTGAGTTAAATCAGCTCACCTGTCGGCTCACTCGCCGGCCAACTAGTTAAGTCAGCTAAACGGTTGGCCGCCTAGCCGGCCAACTAGTTAAATCAGCTAACCCATAAGCTGAAGAGTCGGCCAACTTGGCAGCCGACAAGTTAGCTCACCTAATTAGTCATTGAAAAGTTAGGCCATCTAACTAATTGGCCTACTAATCGGCCGACTAGTTAGGTCAGTCCACCAGCCATCCAAGTAGTTAACAGAACTGACTAGTGGGCAAACTCGTCAGTCAGCAATATAACCCAACAAACTAGTCTGCTGACTAGGCAGTCAAATTGTTAAGCCAGATAAGAATTCAGTTGTGTAGTCAGCCAATGTGTTAAAACGGCTAATTATTATGCCGACTAGCTAAATCGTTAAACAATTAATTAAGGCAGCTACTTAACTCGTTTACCAACTAGTTATTACACGTAGCTAACTTGTTATTATGCCGACCTAGCTTGTTATTATGCCGACCTAACTTGTTATTAGCTTGTTATTATGCCAACCTAACTTGTTATTATGCCGGCCTAGCTAAATCGTTAAACAATTAATTAAGGCAGCTACTTAACTCGTTTACCAACTAGTTACTACACGTAGCTAACTCGTTAACCAACTCATTAAGTCAGCTAGCTATCTTTTTAGCCAACTAGATAAGTCAGCTAGCTAAGTCAGCTGCTATCCAGCTAGCTAGCTAAGTCAGTTAGCTAACTATTTAATTCAGGTATTTAAATCAACTAGCCAACTAGTGAATTTGCCAGTTAAGTCAGCTACCTAAGTAGTTAAGTCACCTTCCTAATTCAGCTAGTTAAGTCAGCTTTCTAATTAAGTCAGCTGGTTAAAACAGCTAGGTAGCAAGTTAGCTAATGGTTTAAGTTAGCAGGTTGAGTCAGGTAGTTAGCTAGTTAACTAACTGGTAAGGTCAGCTGGTTGAGTCATCTATCTAGCTAGTTAGCAAACGGATTGAGTCAGCTGGTTGAGTAGGCTAGCTAGCTAGTGAGCTCACGAGTTAAGTCAGCTGCATGAGTCAGCTAGCTAGCTAGAAAGCTAACGGGTTAAGTCAGCTGCTTGAGCCACCTAGGAAGTTCGTTAGCTAAAGAGTTCTGCCGGATGATTAAGTCAGCTAGCTATCACGTTAGACAACGGGTAAGCTAATTAGTTAGCTAGCTGGTTAAATCAACTAGCTAGCTATGCAGCTACTTAAATCAGCTTGTTAGCTAGGTAGCTAGCTAGTTAGCTAACTGTTTCAATCAGCTAGTAGCTAGGTAGCTAGCTAGTTAACCAACTATTTAAGTCAGCTGTCTTGCTAGGGAGATAGCTAGTTAATTCAGCTAATTAAATCAGCTGGCTTGCCAACTGACTAGCTAGGTAGCGAGGTAGTTAAGTCGTTGGCTAGCCACCTGACTAGCTGTTTAATTCAGCTGGATAAGAAAGCTGGCTAGCCAACTGGCAAGGTAGGTAGCCAGCTATTTAAGTCAGCTAGATAGCTACCTGGCTAGATAGTGATGTCTTCGAGTTAAGTAAGCTGGCTAGCCAACTGGCTAGTTAGTTAAGTCAGATAGTTAATCAGTTGTATTGACAGCTTGCTAGGAATGTAGCAAGCTAAATAAGCCAGCTTGCTAGCCAGCAGGCTAGCTGTTGAAGTCAGCTAGTTAAGTCAGCTGGCTAGTCTGCTGGCAAGGTAGGTAACTTGCTAGTTAAGTGAGCTGGCTAGCCAGTTTGCTAGCTTAAGTCAGCTAGGTAAGTCAGTTGGCTAGTCAGCTTGCTAGATAGGCAGCCAGCTAGTTAAGTCAGCTGGCTAGCCAGCTGACTAGCTGATTAACTCAGCTTTTTTAGTCAGCTGGAAACCAGCTAGCTAGCTAGTCAAGTCAGCTCGTTAAGTCAGTTGGCTATCCAGCTGGATAGTTAAAATGCTATTCAAATCAGATGGCTATCCATCAGGCTAGCTAGTTATTCCAGCTAGTTAAGTCAGCTGGCTAACTGGGAATCTAGCTATATAAGTCAGCTAGTTATGTCAGCTAGCTAGTTAAGTCAGCTAGTTAAGTCAGCTGGCTATCTAGATAGCTAACTCGGTAGCTAGCTAGTAAGACAGCTGGCTTGCTAGGGATCTAGCTGGTTAAGCCAGCCAATTAAGTCAGCTTTCAAGCTAGTTAAGTCAGCAAGCTAAGTCAGCAGATAAGCCAGCTGCCATGCTGGGTAGCTAGCTATTTAAGTCAGCTAGCTAGCCAGTTAGGTAACTAGTTAAATAAGTTAGTTAAGCCAGCTCACTAGCCAATTGGTTGGGTAATTAGCTAGGTAAAGTCAGCTGGCAAGCCAGGAGGCTACGTAGTTAGCTAGCTAGTTAATTCAGCTGGCAATTCATCTGTCTAGCTAGGTAGCTAGGCATTTAGCTTAGGCTGATAGCGAGCTGGCTAGCTATCTTAGTCACCTAGTTAAGTCAGCTGGCTAGACACCTGCCTAGCTAGGTAGCTAGATAGTTAAGACCGCTATCTAGCCCATTAGCTAGCTAGTTAAGCCACCTAGTTAAGTCTGCTGAATATCCAGCTGTGTAGTTAGGTAGCTTGCTGCTTAAGCCAGTTATCTAATCAGCTGGCTAGCTTGTTAAGTAACCTAATAAATTCAGCTAGCTAGTCAGCTGGCTAGGTATATAGCAAGCTAGTTAATTCAGCTGTCTAGCAAGCATGCCAGCTTTTTAAGTAGCTAGTTAATTCAGTTGGCTAGCCAGCAGGCTAGCTAAGTAGCGAGCTTGCTAAGTCAGTTTGCTAGCCAGCTGGATAGCTAATTAAGTCAAATAGAGAAGTCTGCTGACTAGCCAGCTAGCTTGCTAGGTAGAGAGCTAGTTAAGTCAGCTGGATAGCCAGCTGGAAAACTAGCAAAGTCAGCTAGTTGTGTCAGCTTGTTAGCTGGTTAAGTTAACTAGGTAAATCAGTTGACTAGCCAGCTGAATAGCTAGATACCAAGCTTATGTCAGCTGGTTAGTCAGATGGCTAGCTAGTTAAGTCAGTTATTTAATTTATCTGTCTTCCCAGCAGGCTAGATATGTAGCTAACTAGTTAAGTCAGCTGGATAGTAAACTGGCTAGCTGGTTAAGTCAGCTAGTTAATTCAGCTGGTCAGCCGGCTGACTAACTACTTAAATCAGATAGATAAGTCAGCTGGCTAGCTAGTTGAGTCAGTTCATTAAGTCAGTTGGCTAGTCAGCTGTTTATCTGGCTGCCTAACTAATTAAGTCAGCTGACTAACCAGCTGGCTAGCTAGTTAAATCACCTATTTAAGTCAGTTCGCTAGACAGCTGGTTAGCTACATAGCTAGGTAGTTAATTCAGCGGGTAAGCCAGCGGTATACGTCAGTATCTAGCTTGTTAAATCAGCTGGTTAGTCACCTGGCTAGCTAGAGATGTCAGCTAGTTAAGTCAGCTGGCTTGCGAGCTGGCTCACTAGTTATGTCAGCAAGTTGAGTCAGCTGGCTAGCCAGTTGGCTCACTGGAAAAGTGAGTCAGTTAATTAAAGTGGCAAGCCAACTGGCTAGCTATGTAGCCACATAGTTAATTCAACTGGCTAGCCAGCTGGCTAGCTGGATAAGTCAGCTATAAGTCAGCTGGCTAGCCACCTGTCTAGCTAGGTAGCTAGCTAATGAAGACAGCTGGCTAGATGACTGGATAGCTAGTTAAGTCAGCGAGTTAATTGAGCTGGTTAGCCGGCTGGCTAGCTAATTGGCTAGCTAGTTAAGCCACCTGGCTAGCCAGATGGGTATCTAATTAAGTCAGCTAGTTAAGTCAGCTGGTTAGCCAGCTGACTAGCTACATGACTGGCAAGTTAAGAAGTCTAGTTAGTAGACTGGCAAGGTAGGTGACTAGATAATTAGGCCAGCTCGCTAGGCAGCTAAACACCATGGTGGGTGGTTATTTAAGCCAGCTTTCTATCACACTGTACAACCAGATGGCTGGCTATTTAACCAGGTGTCTAACCAGGTGGCCAGTCCTCTAGCTAGCTACCCAGCTGCCTAGCCAGCTAGCCAGCCATGTTGCTAGCAAGTTAAGCCAGCTGGCTAGCCATCTAGCCAAACAGGCAGCTAGCAATTTAAGTCAGCTGGCTAGCCAGTTAGCCAGTCAGCCAGCTAGTCAGCTAGTTAAGTCAGATAGCTAGCCAGCAAGCTAGCCAGCTAGCTAGTTATATCAGCTAGAAAGTCAGCTAACTATTCAGCTAGCTAGTTAAGTCAGCTAGCTAATCAGGTTGTTTGTCAAATAGCTAGTTAAGTCAGCTAGGTCGTCAGCTAGATAATTAAGTCAGCTGGCCAGCTAACTAACCAGTTAGCTAGCTAGTTAATTCAGCTTGTTAGACAGCTAGATAGCTTGTTTGCTAGTTGGTTATGTCATCTACATAGCCAACTAGCTAGTCAGCTAGCTAGTTAAGTCAGGTAGCAAGCCAGCTAGTTACTTGGGTAACTAGTCGACTAGCAACTCAGCTAGTTGGTCACCTAACTAGTAGGCTCACTCACTTTCCATCAGGTTAGCTAAATATTTGGCTCATTCGCCTGCCAACCAGTCAGCAAACTAGTTGGCTCACTCGACAGCCAATAGGTCAAATAACTTGTCGACTCACTTACAGGCCAACAGGTCAGCAAAATAGTCAGTATTAAACCATCTAAATTGTCAGCCAACTCGTCAGCCAACAAGTAAGGTCACCTAGTTAACTCGTGAACCGCCTAGTTAATTCAGCTTGTTATCTCATTTGCCAACTAGTTAAAACAGCTAACTCATTCACCAACTTGTTTAAGTCAGCTAGCTATCTCGTTAGCAACTAGTTATGTCAGTTAGCTAAGTCACCTAGCTAAACAGCTAGCTAAACAGCTAGCTAGTTATTCAGCTAGCTAAATCAGCTAGCTCACTTGTTAGCTAACTATTTACGTCAGCTCCTCAAGTCTGCTTCCTGACTAGTTAGCTAATGAATTAAGTCAGCAAGCTATTCAGCAAGTTAAATAGCTAGCTAACTATTTAATTCCTGTAGTTAAATTTGCTAGCTAACTAGTTCAGTCTGCCAGTTAAGTCAGCAAGTTAAATCAGTTTTCTAATTTAGTCAGCTGGTTAAGACAGCTAGCTAGCTAATTAACTATTGGGTTAAATTAGCAGGTTGAGTCAGGTAGTTAACTAATTAACTAACGTATTAAGTCAGCTGGTTGAGTCAGCTAGCTAGCAAGTTAGGAAATGGATTGAGTCAGCTGGTTTAGTAGGCTAGTTAGCTAGTTAGCTAACGAGTTAAGTCAGCTGTATGAGTCGGCTAGTAGCTAAGGAGATAAGTATGATAATTAAGTCCCCTAGCTACCATGTTAGATAATGAGTAAGCTAACTAGTTAGCTAGCTGGTGGCTACCTAAGAAGCGAGCTAGTTAAATCAGTTGGCTAACCAGCTGGCTAGCTGGTTAATTCAGCTAGTTAAAAGAGCTGGCAAGCCAACTGACAAGGTAAGTAACTAGCTAGTTAAATCAGCTAGATAGCTACCTGGGTAGCTAGTGACATCAGTGAGTTAAGTCATCTGGCTAGCAAACTGGCAAGCTGGTTAAGTCAGCTGGTTTAGTCAGCTGTCTAGCCAG
>NW_007239015.1:0-309 GCF_000164805.1 Carlito syrichta
GCTAGTTAGTTAAATGAGCTGGCTACCCAGCTTGCTAGCTTAAGTCAGCTAGGTAAATCAACTGGCTAGCCAACAGTTTAAATAGGGAGCCAGCTAGTTAAGTCAGTTGGCTAGGCAGCTGACTAGCTTTTTAAGTCAGCTAGTTAAGTCAGCTGTCAACCAGTTGGCTATCTAGTTAAGACTGCTCATTAAGTCAGTTGGGTATCCAGCTGATTAGCTAGTTAAAAAGCTAGTCAAGTCAGATGGTTTTCCATCTGGCTAGGTAGTTATTTCAGCTAGTTAAATCAGCTGACTAGCTAGGAAGCTAGC
>NW_007239016.1:0-994 GCF_000164805.1 Carlito syrichta
TGGGATGCCTGACTGAGTCCCTCAGACCAGCCTGTGGTTTTGGTGGTGGTTGGTATTATTTTGAGTCAGAGTACTACTCTGTCGCTGAGGCCAGAGCACAGGGGCCCGCTCTCAGTCAACGCAGCCTCCACCGCCTGGGCTCCATCAATCCACCTGCAGCAGCCTCCTGAGTTGCCAAAACGGAGGGACTGTGCCACCAAGTTTGGCTCATTTTTTTGGCTTCTTGTTGAAATGTGGTCTGGGTAAGGTGCCTGGGCTGGTCTCGAACCTGGAGGCTCAGGCCATCCTCTCACCTCAGCCTCCAGAACACCAGGTTGATGGACGTGAGCCCTCATGCCTGGTCTCCACACCTGTCTCTGGGCCCCATAACGAGGTTCATGCCCTTCCAGTGACCTGAGACCCCAGACAGTGTAGCCAGAGTAACCTGCCAGGACATCTGTGGGGGGAGTGCCTGGAGTGTCTCCACCGGGGCTCACGCCCCTCTTCCAGCCTTGTTCTTCAGGGTGGACCTGCTCGCTTCCCCCAGGGGCCACCTTGGGGAAAGGGAGGGCATGACTCACAAACATTCAGGTGGCAGGAATGGCCGGGCTACTCACGCATGTCTCCTTGGCATTCGGGGAGGCCAAGATGGGAAGATGGCCGGAGCCCGGGAGCTCCAGACTAGGCTGGACACCATAGTAAGACCCCATCTCGACCTCAAGCAAAACGCAGAAAACCTTGACTGAGGGAATACCTCAGCGAGAGGATCATCTCTGGCCCAGGATTCAAGACCAGGCAGGAGACCAGTATGTCGATGAAATGAAAAGCCTGTGATTGCAGGAGTTTGGGAGACCATGCCGAGATCATGACCTGAGTTGACCAGTTTGAGAGTAGCCTGGACAACCTAGTGAGGAAAGAAAAGGAAGAAAGAAAGAAAGAAAGAAAGAAAGAAAGAAAGAAAGAAAGAAAGAAAGAAAGAAAGAAGGAAGGAAGGAAGGAAGGAAGGAAGGAAGGA
>NW_007239016.1:2164-2946 GCF_000164805.1 Carlito syrichta
AACAGTGGAGTCGTGTGTGGTGGTGCCTGTGGTCCCGGCTACACGGAATGTGGTGGCCTCCATCCCAGTACGTTCCTTTGCATTGCCTCCGCCGACAGAACGTGCAATTCCAAGCCAGGCACTATGGCTCAGGGCTATCAGTCACATGCCCTAAGATGCTGAGGCAGGAGGCTGGCTGAGCCCAGGGTTTGGAGACGAGCCCAGGTGACACTGACAGACGTTGTCTTGGTGATAAGTTCCCAAAATCGGGTCTGTCATGGTGGCCCCCAAGGTCCTGGCTGCTAGGGTTCTGAACTGGGAGGACCTCCTCAGTCTCGCAGTTCAAGACTCCAGGAGTCACGATTGTGCTGCCGTGCTCTACCATGACAATGGAGACTGCAGCGTCAAAGAAGATACCTCCCACGTGCATCACAACTGGCATCCATTGTCCCCCAGTGAAAGGTTCGCATGGGCGGGGGAAGATGGAGTGATTGGGAGAGGAAAGGTCCCTCCCTCTGCCCAAATTTGGCAGACCAGGCGGCCACAACCTGGGCTGGCTGTAGCACTGATGGACTGCTTTGATCATTCTGTGTCTGATGTACTCCCTAACTCTGGGCTGTCTGTTCCATGAGTTCACATGCATCTTTGCCATGGGGCACGAGTGTGGAGTGTGGAGGCAGGCATTCTGGGACACATGGCCGAGGGCATGGGACGGACTTGATGAATGGCCACCTTTGAAACCTTCCTGCAAACAACAGGGGGGGAAGTGCCTTTTTCTCTCTCATCCCTGTGGGTGACACCTC
>NW_007239016.1:4311-5011 GCF_000164805.1 Carlito syrichta
GAGGGCAGACCTCGGTGGGAGGATCACCTCCAGCCCAGAGTTCAGGACTAGGCAGGAAGACCAGGATGTCGACCAAATGAAAAACTTGTTATTGTAGCAGTTTTGGAGGCCCAGGTTGAAAGGATGGCCTGATTTGGGCAGTTTGAGAGTGCCTGGGCAACTTAGTGAGGAAAGAAAGAAAGAAAGAAAGAAAGAAAGAAAGAAAGAAAGAAAGAAAGAAAGAAAGAAAGAAAGAAAGAAAGAAAGAAGCACATTCTCCTGCAGAACTTCCGCCCCCGACCCCCACATGTGAAGGTCCCCCAAGCTCATCACTTTCCAGTCCCAACCTCTGGTTCTCAGCTTCATCATCCCAGCACTTTGGGAGGTGGAGGCCAGCGGCCAGCCCAAGCCCCCAGGGCGAGTCCCACCTGGATACCTTGGCGAAACTTATCTCTAACCTCCATCCCAAATGACTGGGCGTGGTGGCATGTGCCTGTCATTCCAGCTCCTCAGAAGCCTGGGAAAAGCCTCACTGGAGCCCAGCAGGCAAGGCTGTGATGGCCAGGAGCAAGCCTGCTCCCTCCAATCTGGGAGAAGGAGTTGAACTCTAACTCAAAGAAAAAATGGAAGAAGTAAAAAAAGGAAGACCATCCATTTGTGTATGGAGTTGGGATCATTGTGAACAGACATAGATCATTTGGGAGGGAGGCCCCAGTCTTAT
>NW_007239017.1:0-1325 GCF_000164805.1 Carlito syrichta
ACCCGGGCAGCTTGGCAAGAGCTCATCTCTACAAGAAACCAAAAAAATGAGCTGAGCATGTTGGCACACACCTGTCCTCTGCCCACTCAGGAAGCCACGGCAGGAGGATGACTGAGGCCAGCTGGTGGAGGCTGTGGTGGCTGAGAGTGGGCCACTGACCTTCGGCCTGGGTGACAGAGCATTATGCCGACTCAGCAAGATGATCCCAACCACCACCACCACAACCAAAGGCCGGGTTCAGGAGCTCAGCCTGGCATCTCGGCCCTTCAGAGGCCGAGACGAGTGAACGGGCTGAGCCTGTGGATTGAAGACCAGCTGAGGAGACTGGGTGAGACTTTGTCTCTTTCATCAAAAATAAAACCAAATATTAACTGGTCATGGTGACACAGGCTTGTGGTTCCATGCACTAGGGGGAATGTTGTGGGACGATCACCTGTGACCAGCAGATGAAGTCTGTGGTGGCCGTGAGCATGCCCCTGAGCTAAGACCTGGGTGACAGAGCATGTTCCTGACTCCAAATAATAATAATAATAATCACCATCACCCCCACCACCCTTGCCACCCAGCAAGAGGTGTCACCCACAGGGATGAGAGAGAAAAAGGCACGTCCCCCCTGTTGTTTGCAGGAGGTTTCAAAGGTGGCCATTCATCAAGTCCGTCCCATGCCTTCGGCCATGTGTCCCAGAATGCCTGCCTCCAAACTCCACACTCCACACTCGTGCCCCATGGCAAAGATGCATGTGAACTCATGGAACAGACAGCCCAGAGTTAGGGAGTCCATCAGACACAGAATGATCAAAGCTGTCCATCAGTGCTACAGCCAGCCCAGGTTGTGGCTGCCCGGTCTGCCAAATTTGGGCAGAGGGAGGGACCTTTCCTCTCCCAATCACTCCATCTTCCCCCGCCCATGTGGACCTTTCACTGGGGGGCAATGGATGCCAGTTGTGATGCACGTGGGAGGTATCTTTTTTGACGCTGCAGTCTCCATTGTCATGGTAGAGCACGGCAGCACAATCGTGGCTCCTGGAGTCTTGAACTGTGAGACTGAGGAGGTCCTCCCAGTTCAGAACCCTAGCAGCCAGGACCTTGGGGGCCACCATGACAGACCCAATTTTGGGAACTAATCACCAAGACAACGTCTGTCAGTGTCACCTGGGCTCGTCTCCAAACCCTGGGCTCAGGCAGGCTCCTCCCTCAGCATCTTAGGGCATGCGACTGATAGCCCTGAGCCATAGTGCCTGGCCTGGAATTGCATGTTCTGTCGGCGGAGGCAATGCAAAGGAATGTACTGGGATAGAGGCCACCACATTCCGTGTAGCCGGGAC
>NW_007239018.1:0-635 GCF_000164805.1 Carlito syrichta
CTGCAGCCTCCACCTGCTATGCTCAGGCGATCCTCGCATCTCGGTCCCCCAAGTGGCTGGAACCACAGGCCTACACCACTACACCCTGCTAATATTTGGATTTAATACTGATGGCCGAGACAAGGTCTCACCCAGGGTCCTGGGCTATTGTCAAACCCGCAGGCTCAGACCGAGGAACTTACCTCGGCCTCCGAAGAGCAGGGATACCATGCTGAGCCCCTGAACCTGGACTGTGGTGGTGATTGTGGTTGTGGTGGTTGGTATTATTCTGAGTCAGAGTCCCGCTCTGTCACCCAGTCTGGAGTGTAGGGGCTCACTCTCGGCCACCACATCCTCCACTGGCTGGGTGCCAACAATCTTCCCATTGTGGCCTCCCAAGTGGCCAGAATGACAGGCATGTATCAACATACTCTGCTCATTTTTTGGCTTCTTCTAGAGACGAGGTCCCGCCAAGGAGCCTGGACTGATCTTGAACCCGTGGGCTCAGGCCATCCTCCCGCCTCAGCATACCAGAGCACAGGGATGACAGATGTGAGCTACTGGGCTGGCCTCCACACCTGTCTCAGGCCCCACCCCAAGGCCCGCTGCCTTACAATGTCCTGGAAACCCAGCAAAGGTGCCCGTAATCACCCCCC
>NW_007239019.1:0-734 GCF_000164805.1 Carlito syrichta
CAGAAGATTTTGGATGAGGGCAGGCCTGGTCGGAGGATCACCTCTGGCCCAGGGTTCAAGACCAGGCAGGAGGACCAGGATGTTGACCAAATGGAAAGCCTGTGATCACAGCAATTTGGGAGGCAAAGGCCAAGAAGATGTCCCGATATGCACGGTTTAAGAGCAGCCTGGGCAACATTGTGAGGAAAGAAAAGAAAAGAAAGCAAGAAGGAAAGAAGGAAAGAAAGAAAGAGAAACAAAGAAAGGAAGAAAGGAAGAAAGAAAGAAAGAAAAAGAAAGAGAAAGAATGAAAGAAAGAAAATGTAAGTCAATAAAGAAATCCATTCTCCTGCAAACCTTCTCCCTAAGTCCTTCCCCCATGCCCCCACCACACATACGAAGGTCCCCATGCTCAGCACCCTTCAGTTCCTACCATCCCAATGGCTACTACCCTTTGGAGTGGTAGTTCCCAAGGCTCCCTGGCCGCGTTCTTGCCGGCTCTCTCTATGAGGGGAGATATGTGCCCCAGGCAGGCCAACTCTTTGATTCGGCAATAAGGACCTTCTGGGAAAAAAGGTCTGGGACATATCCCTCACCTGGGGACATTTTTCCCCCCAATGCCATTTTTCCTGGCTCTAAAGCCAGTTGCCCTGTGAACACGCCATGCACAGTTGAGAATCTGTGTATAATTCTGATTTTTTTGGAGACAGGGTCTAGCTCAACCCAGGACCCCCTGATTGTATGGGTGAAGAGAC
>NW_007239020.1:0-424 GCF_000164805.1 Carlito syrichta
TACTCCTTTCACCTCCTTACCTGTCCCATGGCTTTTCCTCAATCTGGAATGTCCCCAACTCCTCAACTCTTTTATGTTCATTTATCCCAGGCCATATTTGAAAAAAATGATTTAATCTTGTTAGAGAACCACAAAACACTAATGAAAGAAACTGTAGATGACACAATTAGATGAATATTCCAAGCTCATAAACTGGAAGAATCAATATTGTTAAAATGACCATACTACCCAAAACAATCTACAGATGCAATGAAATCCATATCAGATTACCACCATTTTTCACAGAACTAGAAAAAAAAAAATCCTAAAGTTCACAAGGAACAAAAAAAGCCCAAGTAGCCAAAGCAATTCTAAATCAAAAGAGCAAATGTGACGGTAATGCATTGCCTGACTTCAAATTATGCTAGAAGGCTATGGCAATGAA
>NW_007239021.1:0-374 GCF_000164805.1 Carlito syrichta
CTCACCTCAGCCTCCCAAAGGCGCGGGATTACAGGCTGAGTCACCGAGCCCGGCTTATCTTTTTACTTATTTGTATCTGCTTGAATTCCTTTAATCAGTATTTTATATTTTTCAGTGTATAGTCTTTCATCTCCTTGGTTAACTTTATTCCTAACTATTCTATGTTTTTTCATTCAAATGTAAATTGGCTGCATTTTTAACTTTCTTATTTGTTGTTAATATACAAAATGCAACTGATTTTTGTAGTTTGATTTTGTGTCCTAAAACTTTTTGCTGAATTTGTTTGCTAGTTCTTACACTTTTGTATTTTAGGGAATTTTTAGGATTTCTGCATGTAAAATTATATTGGGCAACCCCCTAAGGTCCCCTCCTGC
>NW_007239022.1:0-8603 GCF_000164805.1 Carlito syrichta
ATATTGGGCAACCCCCTAAGATCCCCTCCTGCTCTGGGAGCTTTTCTAACCTCTCAATAGATCCTGCTTTCTAAAATATTTATATTAACTGCAAGCAGAAGTCATTTTACTTCTTCCTTTCTAATCTGAATGTCTTTTATATCTTTTCCTTTTCCTGGAATTCTGTACTATGTTGAAAAGGAGTAGTGAGAATAGGCATCTCTGCCTTTGCCTTGGTCTGGATCTTAAAGGGAAAGCTTTCAGTTTTTCATCCCTGAGTATGATTTTTGCATTTGTGCTCACCCAGAGATATTATCTTGTAGATTTCTTTTTCTATGGTGTCTTCGGATTTGGTGTCAGAGTTATTCTGACTTCATAAAAAGAGTTTGAAAGTATTCTCTCCTCTCTTATATTTTTAAAATAAAAATTTAAGAAGGATCGGTGTTATTCTTTAACTGTTTGAAGGAATTCACCTGGAAGTCATTTGGTGGGTTGTCCCTATTTGTTATTTGTTCAGGCTTTGTAGGCTTTGTAGTTCTTGTTTCAGTCTTGGTATGTTTTATATTTCCAAAACGTATTCATTTATTCTATTTTGTTCAGTTTGCTGAAATATAATTATTCATAACACCCCCTATGCTCTTTTATTTTTATTTCTGTGACACCAGTTGCAATATGTTCTCTTTCATTTATTATTTTATTTATTTGAGTCTTCTCCCTCTTTTTTTTTTTTTGCTAGTCTAGTTGAGGGTTTGTCAATTTTGTTACCATTTTTTTGTTTTTTGTTTAGCTTTTTAAAAAACAACTTTTAATTTTGTTTTATTCCATATTTCATTTGGTTTATTTTTGCTTTAATCTTTGTTATTTCCTTCTTTCTGCTATAAATATATGAATTGTTGAATTATTATATTATTTTGTTTTCTCTTATATTTAAAATTCTAACAGCACCCCAAATATACTAGTGTTATTTAATTTGTCCCTGAATACCTGTATTACCTGTGATTAGGTACTTTGATCAGTACAAAAAGTCAGAAACTAATTTTTTAAAAAATAAATACACCTTACTGGTTGTATTGTATGCTTTCATGAGAAGTCATGAATATCTGACTCTTTCCTTTTGTGACATCAGTACCAATTAATGATCATTACTTAGATCCATTAATTCCTTAGTTGTTCCAAACTAATGATATTCTAATTTCATCATTTCTTCTTCATTTAGAAGTTGTTCTGCTTTTCTTAGAGAAATTTTCTGGTTTGGACTGTTAGGTTTCCTTAGGATGCAGTTCATAAGAAAGACAGAATAAATACTTGATAGCCTTTATCAATTTAAAAAATGAGTTGATTTCCTAGTATGCTCCAAAATTGACTGATTATATATATATATGTCCACTTTACATACTAATTACCAGTATTTAGAAAGTAAGCACTTTGGTACTAATTTGGAAAAAAAAAATCTATCTCACTAGAGATTTAATCCTATATAGTTGACCAGTCAGACAATAAGCAAAACTAAATCATAGTATTTCCTGTAGCTATAAGAAGTTACATATAGGCTATTCAGCTACTTTCTTCCTGTATTCATTTTAGATAAATTAAAATATTATTGCTCTTTAATGGTTTTTGCTGTTTTTTAGGAAGAAAAAATAAAACGATTCAACCAGAATTCTAAGAACAACACCAAAAAAAATGAATGTAGACGGAGAGGTATGGATTATTGGTTGACCGATCTTAGAGGCGGAGAATCACAAATGTGTCAGGAGGATGCCAGGTTGTTGGGGAAGACTGTGGTTAGGCTGCATTTATTCAGGTTTGTGGGTTTCCCTGAATGAACCAATGCAGAAAGTGCCAGAGAAGGAGAACTCTTTTAAGATCCTGCAAAGGTTAAAAAACCAGAGAAACCAAGTTTTATTTTAACTTCAAGAAGTGATTGCTGAGCTGGAAACTAGAGGCAAAGAGAAGAATGTCAAAGGCTACGTAGGCCTTGGACTCAAGGGACGATCATGATCAATGCTAAAGTCAAAGGGCCTAAGATAGTTGCTTTTTTTTTTTTTTTTTTTTTTGAGTTGGATTCTCACTCAGTCGCCCAGACTGGAGTGCAAGTGGCTGCTCCCAGCTACTGCAGCCTCAACCTGCTGGGCTCCAGTGAACCTTCCGCTTCAGCCTTCCGAGTAGCTGGAATTACAGGCATGAGCTACCATGCCCAGCTGATTTTTTAATTTATTGTAGAGATGAGGTCTTGCTGCCCAGGCGGTTCTCAAACCCGCGGGCTCAGGCAATCCACTCACCTCAGCCTCCCAAAGGCACGAAATTACTTGGCTGAGCCACCGAGCCCGGCGATAATGGCTTTTTAAAAGTTAGAGGACTCATCATCTGTAGCTCTAAAACTATTGAAAGAAAAGTTGGAGAATACAAGGGTCATTTTCACTGAGTCATTTACACAAGACTGAACAAAAAGACTTGGAAGAAAGAAATTCTAAAATGCTGAAGTGTTTTTGGTTTAATTTATTTCTGTACTGACCTAATTTGTTTCAGATTTGGAAGAGATGGTTGATTATATATGTCTAATTATATGCTGATTTAAATGCTGTATATATTTTTTATCAGAATAGCAATCAATTTTAAATGGAATTGCTATAATTTTACTGTTTTGATGATAAAAGAATTGTTAATTCTAATAGTGTTTACATTAAGTAATCATGCATAATAACTTCTCATCCCAAATCTTAGATAAAAGGATAACAATTGCTTGATAGCTATATCAGCCTCTTATGTTACCAGCTACCTACCTACCTTATCTTCAACATTGAGATGCAGCAGCATTAATGCTAGACTACAACTAACTATAAGTGAGAGAAGATGCTAGAATTCTATCTTACAATTGCCTTAGTTTTATCTTGGTTGTAATTTTAAAAAGATTATATCCTATTTAGCATACAACCCAGTTGTTAATATAAGAAACACTGATGATTATATAAACCAAACCAAAGAAAACCAGACCAGACCAGATCAGACCAGACCAAACCAAACAAATATAAACTGCAAATTATTTAGATGCCAGTGTACAATAGTAAAAGCAAATATTCTTCAACTAATGACAGATCAGCAAGGTGAGCAGGTGGAGCAAAATATCATTAGAAATCATTAAAAAGTTTTATCAGAAATTGTATTTCCTTTGCAAAATAGGTCTTTACCACTAATAGTGTGTCAGATTTGCTTTTGATTATAAGTTTAACAATGTTCTAGCATTAAGTAATTTTATGTCCACTCAGTATATGATTTTGCAAACAAACAGAATATTTTTAAATGGTCTTATGAAGTTGGCAGAATGATGATCATCTGTACATAATAAGTTTGTGTCAAAAAAAAAGAAACTAAAATCTGTAGTTTTATATTTTAATTGTATCTTATCATTAAGATTTTTGCAAAAATCTTCCCTAACAAAGTGAAAGAGATGGACTTTCTCTTTGAAATAAGTGTGATTTTAGGGGGTTCAATTTTCAGAAAATAAATTCTTAAGCTTCAAATTGTCATATTTAACACAAGAAAACTTTATAAGCTTAAACTTTTTTTTTTTTTTTTTTTGAGTTAGAGTCTCACTATGTCGCCCAGACTGGAGTGCAGTGGCCGCTCCTGGCCACCGCACCCTCGACCTACTGGACACCGGCAATCCTTCTGCCTCAGCCTTCCGAGTAGCCGGAATTACAGGCATGTGCTATCACGCCCGGCTGATTTTTGATTTATTGTAGAGATGAGGTCTCGCTGCCCAGGCGGGTCTCAAACCCGCGGGCTCAGGTAATCCACTCACCTCAGCCTCCCAAAGGCACGGGATTACAGGCTGAGCCACCGAGCCCGGCTTAAGCTTAATCTTTTTAAATGTGGAAGCTAATTGCAAATTTGTATGGCTGAATATTTTTGCTGAATAGTGATCTCTACATGGGACCACTGACCAGAAAAGTTTTCTACTTTTAGAGTATTAAAACGCGATACCCAAAATAAAAATGAATTTATAAATAAATAAATTTTAAACACCTTTACCATAATATATAATACCAGCCTATCTTTACAGCGTCTTCTATTCTCACCCTTGCATTTAACATACCAGAAATGATCAACTACTTGTAATCCCCAGAGTACCCTATTGTTAAAGGACTCTGAGCCTTTGCTCAGGCTGTTCTTACTGCTTGAATAGTCCTTTATTCAGGTAAATAAATAATTATTTATTCTTACTGTATGCTTCTGGAAAGATACAACTTTGTCTTCCTTTCCTTTTTGTCTGTCAGAGCTTCATCAGCCCAGTTGGTCTCTGAGGTCACAGGACTATTCTCATTACACCTTTTATTTCTGTATATTTTATTCCTCACAAGGAAGCCCAGTATGCTCATCTCTATATAACTTGTATATAACTTTATTTGACTCTATTTTCCACTTCACAACCAATTTCATTTCTTAAACTCTTCCAATACACTCTCTGAACTTGAGATTTGTCCTTAATCTCCTATATCTTCAGCTTCTTCATTAAACATTTTATTTTTGTGCTCTAATCGAAACTTGGATGTACCCTTACATTCTGTTTTTCATGTAGCTTTGTCAAGGAGTGGCTATTTTTTTCCCATGGTCCTTGTGCCACTGAAACTGAAATTAGAATAAATGCCTGTTGTATCCAAAATATCCCCCACCTTCCGAAAAGCCTCCAGCTTTGAAGCCCCTGAAGCTAGACTTGGCCACTTGTTGATCATTGTTTCTATAAACTGCACCCAGGTCAGACCCTCTCGGTTCTTGAATGCGTAAGTGTTTCTATTACTTTCACCAGTACAACAAATACCCAATTTGATGATTTAAATATTCATATAGTTCAGATAATGGACCTTTCAGTTCATTTCTCTGGTTTCTTAATTCCTTGACTTTCCTTCATTTACCATATTTTTCACTCTTAAACAGCTAATCACTACTAGGCACACCACTTTATATTCCTTGCTAGTATTATATTATAAAAAGTTTTCAAATATACGGAAAAGTTGAAATAAATTTACAGTAAGCACATACATACCTACTACCTGAATTCTGTCACTAACATTTTACTATATTTGCTTTGCAACATCCTATCTATCTATCTATCTATCTATCTATCTATCTATCTATCTATCTATCCATTTTTCTCTCCAACATTAATGCATTTTGCTTTAGGCATATTTCATAATTAGCAGACATCTGTAAACTTCCTCTTTGATGTCTCAAAATGAATATCATTAACTACAGTTTGATATTTGTTTACGATAATAGTATTTCTCTCCATATATATGTAATCATTTGCATAATCATATTTTATGCTATTATATATTAAAACATAAATATAGAGTATAATATCTGAATGATTATATGTATAATATATGAGAAATATATAATTATCTCTGAAATACACACACACACACACACCCATGTAATTATTTGAATGCCTACTTTACCACTGAACTATGATCCCTTTGAAGGTACATGCAATGATCCACATATGTCTATATCCCCAATGGCTAGCCTAGGAACATTTATTAAGTGGTAAATAAATGTTAATTGAGTGAATGAGGGTGTCTTCTCAAAGTAGCACAAATCTAAACACAGCATTAAGTTCAGATAATAGAATAATTTGCATGGATCACTCAAATTCAAAATTAGGTTACTTCCAGAAATAAGGCAGAGAAAACTATTGGGTAATGTCAGGACACAGGCTGCATTTCCAAACAAGGTAGGCTTTTTTCTGAAAAACACTTTATTTTTTAAAAAAATTGTTTTTTAAAAATTTGTAGAGATGAGGTCTTGCTATGCTGCACGGGCTGATATTAAACTCCTGGCCTCAAGTGAGCATCTTGTCTCAATCACCCACAGTGCTGGGATTACAGACATAAGTCACAAGCACCAGACCCTAGAACACTTTTCTTACATTTCACTACATCCTAAAGAAGTGACAAAATTAAAATATATTACATGAGCAAAAGGCATAATGCTTAGTTGCTTTCTTCAGAAGGACATGCCTAGTGCTGCAGTCAAACTTATTTTCTATTTTGGGTACATTGAAGCTAATATTGGTATTATTAGTTTAGTAGGCCAAGAATAATCACTGATATAGTGTCTTAATACAGAATTACGTACTTCCAGAGTGTGTTGTACTACTGAACTTAGTTAAATAGAACTATATTGTACATAGCAGAAAGACACCACTAAGGAATAAAATACATCAAATATTGTTAGGTTATATGAATTAGATATTTAATATACTGACACACTCAACATCTGTGTTGATTTTCCATGGTTGCCTACAGAATAAGTTATACCGATATCATCCTGTTAATAAGAAAATTAGGACCATCCTTCCACCAATGTTATGAGATGATTTATCCCTCCTGCTGAGAAAAATCAGTCAGTGTTCTTACTGAACAGATGCAAAGAAAGAGGAATGTGTGGGATGACACTACCCATGGGATGACACTACCCATGCTTCTAAACAAGAAGTGTGTGTCATAAATGTGAGCCTTATATAATAGAATAACAACTTTTAAAGCACAAACGTGATCATAAAACCATCTACTTCATAATCAGCTTGCAAAGTTCATCTGGTATTGCTGTATTAACTCTCCAAATTGTTCCTAAATGCATTTTAAAAAACATAAAATGAATACAGATAGTCTATTGACTGAGATATAAATGTCCAGATGGCTTCTTATAGTACCTTTACTAATTTCATCATTGTATTTCTTAATTAAGCTCCTTGAGTAGGGATGTAACTGTTACCATTAAAAGCACATATTGATTAAATGAGTATTTGAAGAACTTAGGTATGTAGTGGTTTTCATTTTAGTTTTGTAAGCTGACTATAATTTTATTTCTAGTTAATTACTCCTTTCTAGTAAAATGAAAGAAAACAGCATTACTAGAATTCTTACTTCAATTGTGGTATCATATGTAATACAACTATTTTGTTAGAGAAAATGGGAAAGTTTAAATTGATAAATTAATGTACCACAGTCAGTAGACTAAGAAGGGCAGATAACTTAGACTAAGAAGTTCAGATAAAAACTTACTTTATATTCAGAAGATATTCTTAACTTTTACTATCACTGACATAAGGCAATTTGTAATTATATCTTTAGTAAGGCTAATATGTATACTGGAAATAATTATTTTTTGGTTGAGCTTTATTTTTCTCTAAAGTGAAGGTAAGTTCTTCTTTGGACTGGTTGGATAAAATATATGAAAAATTCATGAAAAAATTCATTGATGAAGAAGGTTATTTTAATTATGTTAATTATTATGTAGACTACTTTTTTCATTATAATCCTTCTCCTGTGAGTTTGGACTGTTTCCTTAGTCAGGATTTACATTAGCATGTGTGACTTCTCTTCTGTCAGCGTTGTGTTTTTTCCTTTCCCTTTTGCTGTCCTGAGAAGAGAGGAAGGACTGTTTTCATTGGGATATTTTAACAACATTAAAAATTAACATCTAATAAATATGTATTGTCTTATCCAGTGTTGGTGACAATCTGAGCAACTAACATTATAAATAAGTTTTAGAGAAATTTTGTGAGATGTTTAAACTGTAAAAATTTATATCTTCTGTTTCAGCAATTTTATTTATAAAGTTATAGATACACTTTGCAAATGGACACAGACATATGCATATATATTCAAATCTATTCACTGTATTCTACTCTTGTTTGTAAATTATGAAACATTGGAAACAAGAAAATTATTACTCTAAGGGGAAAAGTTTAGAAAGTTATGTCCATTTATGCTCATCTTTTTGTTAAAAGGAAACTGAAGCTATTAGATGGTGATAAATATCTACATACAAACAAAACAAACACATAAAAAAGTTCAAAACACTGTTAACAGTGTGTCTGAAAGCTTCTAAAAATCTGATCTGCTTTCTTATTTGGGGTATGAATCATGAGAGATTTTATCTTTCTATGTTATATAGTTCCATTACGCTTGAGTATTTTACAACCAGCACAAATTACTCTTATAAACTGAGAGAAAAATCAAGAAAATGAATCATTTTAATGGCTGCAATCGATACTTGGAATGATTTTAATTCTTTTATTTGTCCTTACTTGATTACTTGATAACATGAAACAATCGTTAGTTTTTGCATTTCATACTACTTTTGAAATCTTTCTGACACTTTGCTATTTTAAAATCTAACCCCTTCCACAACATAGCTGTTACCTTTTCAATACCAAATGACATTTACATATTTGCAGTCTTTTTTTTTTAGAGTTTAGTTTTACCTTGATATCCATTGTACATTTCTTCCTGAAAATTTCTTTTTGCTCCAGAATAATTTATTTTCTGTATAGAATCAATGTACATGGTTTTGGTGGTCTCTACTCTGAAACAAACAAAAACGACAAGCAGAGCAATACAGTAATGAAAAGTTTATCTTTGAAGAAACTAGAAAAATTTTGCAACTCTGGGTCATAGCATATGAAGGGAATCAGCTAATCACTAAGAAAATTGATCCAGAGTGAGGCTAGGCTGAAAACGATTCTGTTAAGCTTGGGCAAACCGGCCAAAGGCATGTTTCTTATACACACTGCGGGAAAAACTATGACACCCTACTTGGAATAATATTATGAGTGG
>NW_007239023.1:0-1120 GCF_000164805.1 Carlito syrichta
GGGACTGTGCCTCCCCCGTGGCCCACTCTAGGGCAACACATCAAGTCGTACCTCCTACTTGGGGGCAATTGAAGGCACTAACATCTAAAGCCAGAAACATAGTGCGAAACAGCAGAGGG
Organism: Carlito syrichta; assembly: GCF_000164805.1. NCBI lineage: Eukaryota > Metazoa > Chordata > Mammalia > Primates > Tarsiidae > Carlito > Carlito syrichta. The sequence goes on from NW_007239023.1 coordinate 120, forward strand.
GTCACATCTGACCCATATACCTTGTCCCTGGCCATGCTCGCTGTGGTGGCTTGCCAGGTGAATACAGTTAGGGGCCACATTTCACCTTATTGGGCCTATTTGCCTGACGCCCCCCCCTTTTTAAGGGCGGTGGTCTGGGATGATATTTCAGTCCTGGTATATGCTAGTAATGCTTTTTTACTGTGCCACCCCTCCACTGAGTCTATTACCCCACAGTGAGTTGGTGGATTTTCTTATGAAGGGCAGTTTACCAAAGCACCATGTGTTTTTCACGTTTGTGGCACCCGCTTATCGTAGGAGATCCAGGCTGTGTGCCGATTACTTCTACTTTTAAATATACTCATGGATTTATGCCTCAGGGCATGGGGTGCCTTAGATGAAAAGAGAGGGGATCATGTCTTTGTATGGCCTGCTGCAGTCTCGTACTACACCTTTTACAAAGGCGCCACCTCCTGGAGTTACCCCCTGCTCTGAGGCAGTCTCATTTTTGTTTCTCAGTTTCTGCCCTGTCATTATTCTATGGCCACCTGGCATCATACCCCCAGCACTAATGAAGGGGTCATGGACTGGGTTACTCCTAACCTGGAAAGTAAGACTGAATTACAGCATATTGAAACCTTTGGAGAGTGGGTGGAGACAGTTCTTTCCAACTCAGCAGGGTACCCTCACCTTGGTATCTGAAAACTTATGGTGGTTTTAGGGCCCATTCTTATCTCCCACCAGTCCGAATCTAACCAACAGTCTTTTGTGTGTGTGTGTGTTGGAGTCTCACTCTGTCGCCCAGACTGGAGTGTAGTGGCCACTCCCGGCCACTGCAGCCTTGACCTACTGGGCTCGAGCGACCCTTCCGCCTCAGCCTTCCAAGTAGCCAGAACTACAGGCACGCGCTACCACACCCGGCTGATGTTTGATTTATTGTAGAGATGAGGTCTCACCAAGTTGCCCAGGTGGGTCTCGAACCTGCGGGCTCAGGCAATCCACTCACCTCAGCCTCTCAAAGG
>NW_007239024.1:0-365 GCF_000164805.1 Carlito syrichta
TCCTCCAGCACCAAACTAAATCGTACCGAAGGGACCATCATCATTTTCCCCACGTTGGATTACTCAACTGTCTTCAAGGCTGGGCCTCAGCGTCATGCCATTGTACTTGATATTTAAGTCAACACCGCTCCTCTGGGCAATATAAAGTACTCATCATTGGCCCAACAAAAGTACCTGCCAATTCCGTATATGTAGCAAGGACAGTCATATGCTCACCACAAGTCAACCAGGAACAGCGTTTGGGAGAATGTTTCAATTCCAGAGGATCCACGGCCATTCACGTCATTACAGCTGTTTGTTTTTGGGATAGCAGCTTATTTACAGGCCACTTTCTGGCAGAAGAGGAGTCCAACAGGCGTGTCCAA
>NW_007239025.1:0-1095 GCF_000164805.1 Carlito syrichta
TAGTTGTGGAGCACTCTAAGGTGGATAGGCTATCCAGGGGGACTCCACACCAAGGAAGCACTTCTCCATGAAATAGGCAAATTTCGATTGTAATGTCTTCACCCCCTGCCACAAAAGCAGGGCACATGAAGCACACCTTCCCTACCACAAAATCTCTGTTTGTGTCTCTCAGTGAAATCTTCTGCCCACGCTGGATGGATGGCCCGCACCATGCTGTCAGCGTATGACTGGGTTGGTATGAATGACCATATTTCAAAAGGTCATGGGGCCCGCTTAGACATGGGACTCTCGGTTTTGGAGGCAAAAGGAATTCAGAACCAATATGAGGACCTTTTCTCTTCAGACATATACAAGAATAGAGCAATGAATGTCCACAGACACAGTAAGCCTGGTGTTTGATGATGTCCGGGTCTCCTCTGCACTCAGGGAGAAGAAGATTTTGCCGAGTGTGTGACAAACATAGAGAGGCAGGCCGTGAATATATGCTAAAAGATTCTTTCGCTCAAATTCTGACAGACGATGGTCTTAGTTCCACATCTTCACAGGAATCAGGTAATGTGGAATGGTGACACAAACAAGGAGAGTGGGTTCTAGTCATATTGAGCAGAGACAAAAAGAAAGTAGATACGATATCCACTTGTCAATTCATCAACACACTTGAAAGGTCAAGCCGTGAATACTCACTGAATAAAGCAGCAGGGTACACACAAACATCCCAAATATTACACAGGTAACCAAATTATTACACGGTAGACCTCTTGAGATATAGGAGGACACGGATCCCTTATGTACCACTCCGAACCCTGGGTGAGCTGTGTTCTTTGGCTCGTGATCCATGGGTATCTCCAAGTGTGCCAGAAAAAAAGATGTCCAACTGATATGTATTATCTCGTCAGGATGTACTCGGAAGAAAGGTCTGTGGGAAGAGGCCTCCCAGTGGAAATTTCCGTTTCCATTTGGACACACCGTTCTTAACTCCTCTTCTGCCAGAAACTGGCCTGGAAATAAGCTGCTATCTCTTAAACAAAGGGTTGTAACAAGATGGATGGCCACTGATCCTCTGGAATTGAAATATTCTCCCATGTGCTGTTCCTG
>NW_007239026.1:0-703 GCF_000164805.1 Carlito syrichta
TTTCCATAACTCAACCTTCCATTCCATTCCACTACACACCATGCCATTCCTCTCCATTCAGTTCCATTCCATTCCGGTCCTCAATTCCATGTTATTCCATTCAATTTTATTCCATTCTATTTATCTCCATTCCATTTCATTTGGATCTTCTCCAATCCATCCCTTCCTTTCCATTCCATTCCATTCTATTCTATTTTATTCCATTTCATTCAACTCCAATTTTTTCCTTTCCATTCCTTTCTAATCCATACCATTCGTTTCCATCACATTCCACGCCATTCCACTCCATTCCTCTCCATTTAATTCCATTCCTTTCCATTAAATTTTATTCAATTCCTCTCATTCCTTTTTATTCTAATCCCTTCGTCTGCATTCCATTTCTTTCCTTTTCATTTAGTCCGTTCCTCTCCATTCAATTCCATTTCATTCCTTTCCCTTTAACTCCTCTCCATTCCATTCCTCTCCATTCAATTCCATTCCACTTTATTACATCCCATTTCTCTCCATTCTATTACATTCTATCCATTCCATTTTACTCTACTTCATGCCACTCCATTCTACACCACTGCAATCCATTCCATTCCACTCCATTCTTTTCCTTTATATTTCATTGCATTCTATTCTTTTCTACTCCAATCTTCTATATTCTATTCCTCTCCATTCCATTACTCTCCATGCTATTCATCTCTATTCCATTCCCAGC
>NW_007239027.1:0-328 GCF_000164805.1 Carlito syrichta
GCATTCCACTATACTACATTTCATTACCTTCCTCAGCATTCCATTTCATTCCTTTCGATTCCATTCCACTCGATACCATTCCATTCCAATCGGTTCCATTCCTCTCCATTCCATTCCATTCCATTTCTTTCCATTCCATTCCATTCCATTCCAATCCTCTCCATCGCATTCCATTCCATTCAACTCTTTTCCATTCACTTCCTTCTTATTACATTCCATATTTCTCCATTCCTTTCCACTCTTCTGCGTTCCATTCCTTTTGTCTCCTTTACATTCGTTTCCATTCCATTCCTCTAAATTACATTCCATCTTTTTCAATTCCTTACCA
>NW_007239028.1:0-551 GCF_000164805.1 Carlito syrichta
GAGCAATGGGATTTCAGACGTGGGCCACCAGGCCAGATCTTGGGTGAGGGTAGGCCTCTGGGGGAGGATTGCCTCCAGCCCAGAGTTCCAGACCACACAGGAACACCATCATGTCGACCAAATTCAAAGGCTGTGATCACAGCAGTTTGGGAGGTGCAGGCCAAGAAGATGGACCAAGTTGGGTGATTTGAGAGCAGCCTGGGAAACCTAGTGATGAAAGAAAAGAAAGAAATAAAGAAAGAAATAAATAAAGAAAGAAAGAAAGAAAGAGGAAAAAAGGAAGGAAGGAAGGAAGGAAGAAAGAAAAGAAATAAAGAGGGAAATCCATTCTCCTGCAAATCTTCTGCCCTCAGTAATTCCCCCCCATCATCCCCACATGTGAGGGTCCCCCAAGCTCAGCACCTTCCAGCCCCAACCTCCACCAATGGCTGTCCCCACTTTGGTGCAGGAGTTCCTAAGTTTCCCTGGTCGGGTTCCTGCCAGTTCTCCTGTCAGATGTGAGAAATGTGCCCCAGGCTGGCTGACCCTCTGACTCGGCAATGAGGACCTTG
>NW_007239029.1:0-328 GCF_000164805.1 Carlito syrichta
AAATTGATATAAAACTAAATATCCCCAGGGAGCTAAAGACTACTTCATTAACTAACATAGTTCTAGATATGCATCCATAGTGTTTAACTGTTACCATTTAGAAATTATATAATCTCATTTGGTGCCATTTTTCTTATGCCTGAAGCTATATATAGTATTTATTTATAGTGGAAGGGTGCTAGTGATAAAATTTCACAGCTTTGTCTGAACAGGACTTTATTTTACCGTCATTGTTTAAGATATTTCTCCTGGGTCAAGAACCCTAGTTAATAGGTTTTTTTCCCTACGTTTCACATAATCTTCTAGCTTGCCTGGTTTCAGATAAGTC
>NW_007239030.1:0-446 GCF_000164805.1 Carlito syrichta
CATGCTTCAAACACCCTGATTCGTGTTAGACCATAGCAAGACGGCCTGAAGTTTTTTTGGAATTGAGGACACAAGTAACGCAGATTCCTAATTCTTACTTAGCAATAGTCAGTGAAGTTTCCTGTATGTGAGGACTCCCATTACCCAGATTCCTACTTCAAAAACCGGATTCGTGGTTACCTCTGAGGAGGACGGCATGTAACTTTTGGGATTTAGGTCTCATGTAACAATGATTCCTCATACTTCCTTAGCAATATGTCGTGTAGTTTCCTGTATATGACGATTCCCATTACCCAGATACCAGTTTCACTCTGCTGGATGCCGAGACAGTTCCTGGTGACTTAGAAATCCAGTCGTTTTGATATCAAGAGAAAGACTGCCAAAATGTTCTTTTGAGAACTGGAATCCACGATTCCTGATTCCTCTTCACAAGACCTACACAAATT
>NW_007239031.1:0-434 GCF_000164805.1 Carlito syrichta
CAACTAACCCTGCCACCTACATTAAAGAGCTTCAATACCTCATCCAGTCCTATAGCCTCACTTTTCATGATATCTATCTTGTCCTCTCCAACACCCTACTTCCAGAAGAACGTAGAAGGGTTTGGGAACAGGCTAGAACATATGCAGATGAAATTCATCAAACCACCCCGGCTCACCCTCTTGGGGCGATGGCAGACCAAGACCCAGGTTGGGATTATAACTCCCCTGCTGGCATTGAAGCTAGGGACCATTTTTCTACTTGCCTCCTTTCCAGGTTGCACAGGGCTGCACAAAAGACAGTTAACTTTGAAAAACTCCAGGAAGTCATTCTGGACAAAGAGGAAAACCCCTCCAACTTCCTCAGCCGGCTCACCAGGGCACTCCAACAATTTACTAATATAGATCCTGAAATGCCTGATGGCCGGCAACTCCTA
>NW_007239032.1:0-723 GCF_000164805.1 Carlito syrichta
CAAATCTTCAAGATACAATATCAATATATAAAAATCAGTTTTATCATTATGTACTGTATATGCTAGTAACAAACAATCCAAAATGAAATTTTAAACATTTCTAACTCATAATGAAATAAAAAAGAATAAAATACTTAGAGATTAGTTAACAGAAGAAGTGCAAAATTTGCACACTGAAAATTACAAAACACCGCTGAGAGAAACTAACATGGAGTTAAGTAAAAGGAGAGATGTTCCATGCTCATTGACTGGAAAACTCAATAAATTGATATCGAGATCAAACACAATGCCTATCAAAAGTCCAACAGGCTTTTTTGCAGTCATGGAAAAGCTGATTCTAAAATTTATATAAAAATGCAATATCGTCCCCTACACTGTGGGTTATCTTTATTAATTCTTTTTTTTTAAAGCAGGATTTATTGAGAGGATAATAAAGCTCCCACAGTGGGAGGGAACCCGAAGGGGTTGCCCTTTTTGAATTCTTTTTTTTGTTTTTGAGTTGGAGTCTCACTCTGTCGCCCAGACTGGAGTGCAGTGGCTGCTCCCGGCCACTGCAGCCTCGACCTGCTGGGCTCTGGCGATCCTTCTGCTTCAGCCTTCCAAGTAGCTGGAACTACAGGCGCGTGCTACCACACTCAGCTAGTTTTTTTTTAAAGTTATTGTAGATTTTTTTCAGTTGTAGTCTCACTCTGTTGCTCAGACTGGAGTGCAGTGGCTGCTCCC
>NW_007239033.1:0-3993 GCF_000164805.1 Carlito syrichta
TACCATGCCCGGCTGATTTTTTGATTTATTGTAGAGATGAGGTCTCACCAAGTTGCCCAGGCGGGTCTCGAACCCGTGAAGTATGTGCTTTTAACAGGACCTCCTCCAAATTGAGGGCCTCAGTGACTAGCCATCCCTTAGATTTTTTTTCTCCAGTAAGTGGGCCTCCTCTATAATTGATGTCCCATTGACTTGCCCTCCTCTGAGAAGGGTGTCCCAGTGAATGTCTCTATTCTCTGATGGGTGTCTTAGTGACCGGCTCACATCTGCGATAAATCCCCCAGTGACTGATCCTCTTCGATTATGGTTGCCCCTGTGTGCAGGTTTCCTCTGTGATATTTGCCCCAATGACTAGTGTCTCCTACATAATAGGTGTCATAGTGACTAGTTCTTCTCCATTATCGGTGCCCCAGTGACTGTGCTTCCATGGTGATTTGTGCCCTTCCTCCATATTAGGCATCCTCCCCCGTGATGGGTGTCTCAGTAACTTGGCCTCATTTATATTGGATGCCCCAGTGAAAAGCTTTCCTTTGTTAAGTGTGTCACTGTCACTATCTCATCTGTGATTTGTGCCCCAGTGACTGGCTTTCCTCTGTGGTGGTTTTCCCAGTGACTAGTCCTCCTCCATATTGGGTGCCTCAGGGACTGGAACCTTTCTGTTTGGGGTGCCACAGTGACTAACCCTCCTCTGTGTGGGTTTCTCAATGACTAGTGCTCCTCTGTGGTTGGTTCCTGGTGCAATGCCTAACTATCTGAAGTGTGTCCTAGTCATTAGCCCCCTTCAGTTGTTCATGCCCAAATTACTGCCCTGCTCTGTGATGGGTGCCCCAGTGAATGGTCCTCAGCTGTGATGAATGTCCTAGGGCCTGCCATTCCTCTTTGATGGGTCCCCCAGTTACTGGCTTTCCTCAGCATGTCTACCTCAGTGACTGGTCCTCCTCTGTAATGGGTTCCTCAGTGACTGACTCTTCTCTCTTTTGAGGAGACTGTCCATCCTTAGTTTTTAGTGCCTCATTGACTTACCTTATTCTGTGACCAGTGCTCCACTGAAAGGCTCTTACTGTAATCCATGTCCAAGTGACTGATTGACTCTCATCTGTGATGGGCACTCTAGTGACTTGCTACCTCTGCATTGTTTTTTCTGGTGACTACCCAACCATGGTTAAGGGATGGTCAGTGACTGGCCTCCTCTGTGATTAGTGGCCTAGTGATTGGCTCACCTCTGTAATGAGTGCCTTAGCTTCTGACTCTTCTCTTTGATAGGTGTCACAGTAACAGTCTCTCTTATGTGGTGGGTGCATCAATGATTAATCTTCTTCTGTGATTTGTTTCCCCATGATTGGCCTTTCTCCATAAAGGGTACCTTGGCAACCAGCCCTCCTTTGTGATTGGAGTTACAGTGACTGGTACTCCTCTATAATGGGCACCTCAGTTTCTAGTCCACCTCTGTGCTGTGTGAACCTGTGACCAGCCTTACTCCAACATGTGTGCTCAGGAGACTCAACCTCCTCTGTGATCATTGTCCTAGTAACTGACCCTCCTCTGTGTTTGAATCCCCAGTGAGTGACGTCTCACAAAAGGTTTCCCAGTGACTTCCTTTCTCTGTGATAGGAGGAGAGTGTAGCAGTCCTCAGTGACAGGTCCCCCAGAGAATAGTCCTACTCTGTGATGGATGCCTCAGTGACTATTTGACCTCTATTCTGGGTGCCATTCTTATTATGCCTGCTCTGTGAAAGGTTCTTCAGTGACTAACCCTCCTCTGTGATTGCTACCACACATATTCTTTCTCATGTATTGACTGCCCAAATTAGTGGCCCTCCTCTGGTATCAGAGCCCCAGTGACTGAGCCCTCCTAATGCATACCCTGGTGACTGGACCTTCTCTGTTATGGGTTCCTCCGTGACTGACCACCTGTGTGATGCATGCTTCTGTGACTGGCTATCCTTTGTGATGAATGCCCCAGTGACAGACTCTCCTCTGCACTGGATGCTTCAGTGACTGGTTGCCCTCTCTGATGGTTGCCCTATTGTGATGACTTCTTCTGTGATGTGTGCCACAGTAACCCGCTCTATTCTATATTTTGTGCCCCATTGACTAGAACTTCTCTTTGATGGGTTTCCCAATGACTGACAGTCCTATGTAATCAGTGTCCCAGTGACAGAACCTCATCCATAATGGATGCCTAGTGAGACTAATGCTTCGGTATTCCAGGTGCCCCAGTGTCTAGCTCTTGTCTCTGATGTGTGACTCAGTTCCTAGCTCTCCTCTATGATGTTTGCCCCAGTGACTGGGTCTCCTTCATAATGGGTGCCCTGATCACTGGCACTCCTCTATTATAAATTTCCTAGTGACTTGGTCTTCTCTGTGATTGATGTCCCAGGGTCGTGCTCTCCTCTATGATGTATGTCCAGTGACTGGCTGTCCTCTGTTATAGTTGTCAAATTAACTGGGCCTTCTTCACAATGGAAGTCACAGTAACTGGCCCTCCTTTATTATGGGAGCTTTAGTGACTGAACCTCCTCAGTAATTGGCACTTCAATGTCTGACCCTCCTCCATAATGGTGGCCCCATAGTCTAGCCCTCCTCTGTAATGATTGTTCCACTTCATGGACCTCCTCAATAATGGATCCCTCGGTGAAAATTCCTCATTTGTAATGGGTAACCTCATGACTGACTGTCCTGTGTGATGTTGCCCCAGTGACTGTCCCTCCTCAATAAAAGAAATCCCAGCTGGTCTCGGTGGCTCAGCCTGTAATCATGTGCCTTTGGGAGGCTGAGGTGAGTGGATTGCCTGAGCCCTCAGGTTCAAGACCTGCCTGGGCAACGAGACCTCATCTCTACAATAAATCAAAAAATCAGCCGGGCGTGGTAGCGCATGCCTGTAAACCCGGCTACTCGGAAGACTGAGGTGGAAGTATCGCCAGAGCCCAGCAGACGAGGCTGCGGTGGCCAGAAGTGGCCACTGCACTCCAATCTGGGCAACCGAGTGAGGATTCAACTCAAAGAAAAAAAAAAGAAATCCCAGTGACTGATCTGTCTCCATGATTGGTGCTTCAGTAACTGGCCCTCCTCCTTGATGGGTGAAACAGTAAAAAGAACCCTTCATTGTTGAATGTTCTAGTGATTACTAATCCTCTGTGATGGATGCTTTCATGACTAGCCTTCCTGTTTTATGGGAAACATGGTAACAGGACATGCTCTGTGATGGATGCCACAATGACTGCCCTTTCTCTGTGATTGATGTCCAAATGAAGAATTCTCTGTGATTGGTGTCCAAATGACTAGCTCTCCTGTATTATGGATGCCCTAGTGAATGGCTGTAATCTGTTATGGTTGTCCCGGTAAATAGCTCTCCTGCAAAACTGGTGTCCCAGTGACTATCTCACCTATAAGATACATAATCAGTGACTGTCGCTCCTGCAAAATTAGTGCCCTTGTGACTCGCTCTCCTCTGTCATGGGTGCACCAGTGACTGGCCTTTCTCTGCGATTGGTGTCTCAATTATTGGGTCTGCCCCATACTGGTGCCCACCTGTATTAAGGGTGTCCCAATGACTGTGCCTCATTTGCAATTTTTGCCCAGTGTCTGTCAATTCTCCATAACTGTTAACCCAGTGAAAAACCCTCCTCTGCAATAGATGTTCATATTACTGAATCTCTTCATATTGGGTGCCCCTGTAAGTGGTTTTCCTTGGTTGTGTGTATCTCAGTGACTGGGCTTCCTCCATAATTGTTACCCCAGTGATTAGGCCTCCTGTGTGACTGGCACCCCAGTGTCGTGGCTTCTTCTGTGATGGGTGACACAATGACTACTCCTCTTCCATGGCGGGTGTCCCAGTAAAATAATTTCCTCTAAAGTAGGTGCCTTAGTAACTAACACTACTCTGTGATGGGTTTTCCAGTAACTGAGCTTCCTCCATAATTCGAATCCCAGTGACTAACCTTCCTTTGTGATGGGTGACACAGATACTGGCTTTTCTCTATGATGGGTTTC
>NW_007239034.1:0-547 GCF_000164805.1 Carlito syrichta
GAATCTGGGTAATGGGAGTCCTCATATAAAGGAAACTTCATTACCTATTGCTAGGTAAGAATAAGGAATCTGCGTTACTCGGGTCTTCAATCCCAAAAAAGCTTAAGGTCATCTTGCTATGGGCTAAACAAGAATCATGGTGCTTTCGAGCATGAATTTGGAAAATGGAGTCCTTATTTACAGGCAACTACATGACCTTGCGCAAAGAAAGAATATGGAAACTGGGTTACACAAGTCCTCAATCCCAAAACTCTACAGAGCATCTTGGAAAGTTATAAAAGGAATCAGAGTTTCGAAGCAGGATGTATCTAATGAGTCATAATATACAGGACAATACAAAGAGTCATAATATACAGGACAATACAAAGCCCCTTGCCAAGGGTGAAAAAGAATCGGGGTTATAGCAGTCCTCAGTCCTTAAAATCAACAGTCCATCTGCTTTGGTCTAAAAAAGAATCAGGATTTAGAAGCTGTAATATAGGTAATAGCAGTCCTCATATGCAGAATCTACATGATCTCTATCTAAGGATAACTAAGAAAACTCTTT
>NW_007239035.1:0-771 GCF_000164805.1 Carlito syrichta
TGTGTATTTTCCTGTATATTAGGACTCTCATTAGATACATCCTACTTCGAAACTCTGATTCTTTTTAGAACATTCCAAGATGCTCTGTAGATTTTTGGGATTGAGGACTCGGGTAACCCAGTTTCCTCATCCTTTCTTATCAAAAGATCATGTAGTTGCCTGTAAATAAGGTCTCCATTTTCCAGAATCATGCTAAAAAACACCATGATTCGTGTTTAACCCATAGCAAGGTGACATTAAGCTGCTTTGGGATTGAGGACCTGAGTAACGCAGATTCCTTATTCTTACTTAGCAATAGCCAGTGAATTTTCCTGTATGTGAGGACTTTCATTACCCAGATTCCTACTTTAAAAATCTGATTAGTGGTTACCACTTAGGAAGACAGCCTGTAGTTTTGGACTGAGTACTCATAAAAAGAAGATTCCTTATACTTCCTTACCAATATGACGTGAGGTTTCCTGTATATGACGACCTCCATTACCCAGCTTCCTGCTTCAATCTGCAGGATGCCAAGACAGTTCGTGTAGACAGAGGATTCCAGTTTTTTGGATATCAAGAGAAAGACGTCCATAATATTCTTTGCAAAATGGAATCTAAGATTCCTGCTTCCCCTTCAGAAGAACTCCCCAAAATGTGGAATATTCCAAATGCAAACCCCAATTCCTACCGGCCCACCCACAAGAATTTTCTGTACTTTGAGGTCACATTATCTAGGATTTTGTACCATATACCTTTTGATTCTGGGGATATGATTATGATCGTAGATAGTCC
>NW_007239036.1:0-718 GCF_000164805.1 Carlito syrichta
GACCTAACGGACTTGGAGTGCCCAATACCATTTACAACTTTTTACAGAACCAGAATGTTGCTGGAGTCCTGAAAAGACCGATTCATAATATCCGAATGCTAAATTGTTCTGAAACATTTGAGGAGCTCGAAGATCTGTTTCTTGTTTGTCTCATGGCAGACAACCTGGGAATTTTTTGGAATGAGGGCGCCTAAAACAATGACTCTTATTGGAACTTAGTTGGAGGTTATGTAGTGTCCTGTATGTGAGGACTCTTTTTCCCATTATTCCTGTTTCAAAACCCTGATTCTTGTTTATCTCTTAGGAAGAAGTCATGTAGATTTGTTGTTAGAGGAACCATGGAAATCAGATTTCTTCTCTTTTATTAGCAAGAGGCCATGTAGTTTCCTGAATATTAGGATTGCAATTACCCACATTCATGCCTGGAATCCCTGATTCTTCTTTAGCCGTCAGCAAGATGCCCTGTAGATTTACAGGACTGAGGAATCGAATAACCCTGATTCCTTATTTTTATCAACAGCCATGAAATTACCAGTATATGAGTACTCCTGTTCACAGATACATGCGTCGAAAGCTTGATTCTTGGTTAGATCTTAGGAAGACGCCGTATTTTTTTGGAGATTGAGAAAACATATCACCCACATTCCGTATGCTTTCTTAGGAAATGTCAGTGCATTTGTCTGTATATGAGCATTTCATTTTCCCTAGTTTATGCTTC
>NW_007239037.1:0-768 GCF_000164805.1 Carlito syrichta
AGACACACTGAAAATTTTTCGAATTGTGGACTCGTGTATCACAGATTCCTTATTCTTCCTTAGCGAGGGGCCATGTAGTGTCTTCTATATGAGGATTCGCTTTCCCCAGTATTCTGTTTAGAAACTCTGATTCATGTTCAGCCCTTAGCAAGATGTCATGTAGACATTGTGATGGAGGAACCGTGTAAAGCAGGTTTCTTATTTCTCCTTAGCAAAGATCTTGTAGATTCTGTATATGAGGACTGCTTTTACCTATGTTGCAGCTTCTAAACCCTGATTCTTGCTGAGCCCACCGCAGATGGCCTTTTGAATTTAGGACTGAGGACTGCTATAACCCAGATTCTTTTTCTTCCTTGGCAAGGGACCGTGTATTTTCCTGTATCTTAGGACTCTACATACATGGATCCTGCATCGAAACTCTGATTCCTATTTAGCCCTTTCCAAGATGTCCTGTAGATTTTTGGGATTGAGGACTCGGGGTATCCAGATTCCTTATTCTTTCTTAGCACAAGGTCATCTAGTTTCCTGTATATAAGGACTCCATTTCCGCAGATTCATGCTTAAAACACCCTGATTTGGGTGTAGCCCACAGCAAGACGGCCTGAAGTTTTTTGGGGATTGAGGACACGAGTAACGCAGATTTCTTATTCTTACTTAGCAATAGACAGGTAAGTTTCCTGTATGTGAGGACTCCCATTACTCAGATTCCTATTTCAAACCTGATTCGTGGTTACCTCTTAGAAGACGCCCGGTACTTTTTGGAATTGA
>NW_007239038.1:0-558 GCF_000164805.1 Carlito syrichta
AGCTGGCTAACTAGCTGATTTAACTAATTGACAAAACTAGCTAGGTACCTGACATATCTAGCTGACTTAACTAGCAAGTTTCCTAGCTTGACAGCTGACTTAACTACCTGAAATAACTAGCGAGCCAGCTGGCTGCCCATCTAACATAAATAGATTTTTAACAAGTTAGCCAGCTGGCTAGACAACTGAATTAATGTGCTGACTTAACTAGCTATGTAGCTAAATAGCCAGCTGACTAAAGTACCTGACTTAACTAGCTGGCCAGCTGTCTAGCAAACTGAATCAATTGCCTAGCCACCTATCTAGCCAGCAGACTAGCCAGATGATTTAGCTAGCTGACTTAACAATGTAGCCACCTGGCTAGCCAGTATACTTAACTAGCTATCTACCTAGATAGAAAGCTGATTAGCCAGTTGACTTATCTACCTGAAATAGCTAGATAGCGTAAAGGCTAACCAATTGACAAGTAGCTACTTACCTACATAGCCCACTGATTTGCCTGGTGTGTTAACTACTTAACTACCTAGCTAACCTGTTGGCCTGTGAACTGACTTACTA
>NW_007239039.1:0-404 GCF_000164805.1 Carlito syrichta
TGCAGCTAGTTAACTCATTTTCCAAATAGTTAAAACAGGTAGCTAACTCATTAAACAGTTTATTAAGTCAGCTAGGTATCTCGTTAGACAACTAGTTAAGTCAGCTAGCTAAGTCAGCTATGTCACTAGTTAGCTAACCATTCAAGTTAGCTACTTAAGTCTGCTACCCAACTAGTTAGCTAATTTGTTGTCAGCTAGTTATTCAGCTAGTTAAATAGTTAGTTAACTATTTAATTCAGGTATTTAAGTCAACTAGCTAACTAGTTAATTTGGCTAATTAAATCAGCTACCTAAGTAGTTGTCACCTACCTAATTCAGCTAGTTAAGTCAGGTTTCTTATTAAATCAGCTGGTTAAGACAGCTAGCTAGCTAGTTAGCTAATGGGTTATGTCAGCAGGTTGAGT
>NW_007239040.1:0-751 GCF_000164805.1 Carlito syrichta
CGATCCTTCCACCTCAGTCTTCTACATGCTCGGCCACCATGCTGGCTAATTTGCGATTTATTGTAGAGATGAGGTCTTGCCAAGTTGACCCAACTGTTCTCAAACCCCTGGACTCAGGCAATCCTCTCACCTCGGGCTCCCAAATTGTTGGGAGTACAGGCATGAGCCACCACGCCCAACTCTATTTATTTATTTATTTTTATATTAGAAAATATGGTTTATTTAGAAAATATAGTTTATTTAGAAAATAAATTAGGGAGAGAGAGAGAAAGAGGAGATTCACCTCCCCAAGGTAGGGAGGGAGACAAAGCCATGACCAGCTAATAATTTTTTGTAGACATGAGGCCTCATTATGTTGCCCAGGATGGTCTTGAATTCCTGGGCTTGAGTAATTCTCCCACCTCAGTCTTCCAAAGTGCTGGGAGCCTCATTCACCCCTCTTGATTACTTACTCTGTTTTTTCTTTTTAAAATAATGAACACCTGTGCCTCTTTACGTTCTGGGATAATTAATATCCCTACATGTGTCATACTTACATGTGTTCTTCAGTACTGCTCTCTTTCCCTGCTGTCTCTTTTATTTACTTTATTTTTATTAAATAAAGATGGGGTCTTATGTTGCCTATGCTGGTCTCGATCTCCTGGCCTCAAGCAATACTCCCACCTTGGCATCCTGGAACTTATGCAATCGTCTCACCTCCGTCTCCCAAAGTGCTGGGATTACAAGTGTGAGCCACCATGCCTGGTTAAAA
>NW_007239041.1:0-342 GCF_000164805.1 Carlito syrichta
TTATTTCGGTGAAGTCTATTTTCCATTTTTCACCAGGGCTTAATCCTCATGCCCTGATTCCTGGAGGAGGCTTTGGTACTTCTTTGGGTTTAATGCAGGCACAAGGAAGGCACATTATGGTTGTTAATTCAGTTAGGTTTTTAAAATCATCAATGAAGCCGGACTCGGTGGTTCAGCCTATAATCCCAGTGCTTTGGGAGGCTGAGGTGAGTGGATTGCCTGAGCCCGCGAGTACGAGACCCGCCTGGGCAACTTGGCGAGACTGCATCTCTACAATAAGTCAAAAATTAGCCGGGCGTGGTAACGCATGCCTGTAATTCCGGCTACTTGGAAGGCTGAGGC
>NW_007239042.1:0-8494 GCF_000164805.1 Carlito syrichta
GAAGAGGTGACAGTAGGTGAGGAAGCCTGAGGATTATACAATGGAGGTTTAGAGTTAGAACTACCCAGTTCCTCAAGAGTGTCTTCAGTAGAAGGGGTTAAAAAAGCAGACAGCCCAGCCAAGATAGGGGTTGAGGAAAATGGAAAAGGGGAAATACTAGATGGCATAGGGTTACAATTCAGAGGTTTAGAAACAAGGATATCTGGGAGTTCCAAGAGAACATGTCTTTAACCATGGAGGTGGATTTTGGACCAAATTTAGCCATTAGTCGATATAGGGAAACTGGTCAGGATGACCAGGAGTCCCTATAATGATCTTCCAAACAGATTGAGTTACAGCTACATTCAGTGGTGCTGTAGAGGACCATCCAATGATAAATGCAGGGTAGTCAATTTTACAGAGGATCCAGAGTCTGCCTTTTGTTAGGCAGATACCTTAGTCTTCAACAAATTCAACAGAAAAAAAAAATTTTATCATGTAGTCCAGGGGACAAGGGGCTTGAAAAATCTGTGACCCCAAATTAAATAAAAAGAATAAGCTAGAGAAGTTTTTTTTTTTAAGGGGGGGAAAGGAAAAATAACTCAAGCATTAATTTACACCAAGTTAACAAAAGAATTTAATATACATGTCAGGAAATTTTTATATATTCTTGACAACAAAAGACAGGAATTTTAGCAGTGTGGACAGATTGTGAGAAACAATATGTAGGAAACCAGCCAGAACAGGTTTATGTGAGAGGATAGTGTAAACATGGGGTAGATCTGGTAAGCAATTTAAAACTGGTAAGCACTAGTGGTTCTGGGTCAAAGTATGCTGCTTGTGGAGGAAGCTCCTGTTGGCCATGACACCGCCAGTGATTTCCTTACCTCTTACATGTCTCAGTTTTTCCTCTGGGTGCTGAGAGCACTCAAGGGGCTCCAGGGTGCTGGGTGACCAGTCCTTAAATGTGCCCCCTGGATGGGGCAGCCCTCAGGAACCCTGAAAGACCCTTTCAGCTTCCAGACAATCTGTCTCTAGGACCTTTTCCAACCCTCTAATCACCATTTCTAGCTCTGGCCTGGATTTAGGTCCATTGAGCATATGATCAAGTGTGGAACCTTCTGTATCCCACATAGTCCTTTATGACTAGAGTGGAGAGGTCCCTTTGAGGTCCTTACACATTATGGGAGTTGATGCCCAACACCTTCACAAGTCCCTCAGTCACCTAAGGGAGTCTGTTTGCACAGGCTGAAGGGAAGAGTGCCTCTTATTTTCTACCCAGACCACAGTCTGTGTTCATAAGAGTGAAGTTCCCTATTTTCCTGGGGACTTTCATCACCTACATAAATATAATGCAAAAAAGTGAGACAGTAACACTTAGGGAAACAAAATGGCACAAGGAAACACTTGCTAATTAAAAGAAAACAGAGAATGAGACTATAATACGAGAGTAGACTTTAGACCAAAAAGGCAATAAATGAGACAAGGAACAATTATCTAAGTGAAACAGACATACACCAACATAAGATTAACAAAACAGATATATTTTTAGCAAATTCACATGCAAACAAAAGCACTGATGAGTTAGTTCAGCATTTCTCAGAGTGGCCCTGTAGAGCCCAGGTGAGTAATCTTCCCTTACCCCCTGACAGTTAACTGTTAGCAGTTACAAATAGTTATCAATTTGCATAGAAACAAACTTTCAATGGCAAATGACATTTAGTTACAAACTAAACACTTCCCAGATTCTGAAAGAAGGGAAAAGACAGGAAGCTTAGCAAAAATCCAATACTGGATCAGGGCTCCGAAACCCAATTGCAGTGTTCTGAAATTAAGTACAGATACAAATACAGAGTTATGAATCATTTCTACCAATGTCTTGGGTTCTCAAAAAAGCCAAAGGGAGCCTTATTAGGCTATGTTTCCATTGTATAAATACAGGTGTTTACTGGGTAAGCAATACAGAGTACAGATTGTTACCTCCAGGGAGAATGTGTATGAACTCAGGTTCTTTTTGAGGTAAGAGGAGCCAGTGGTTGTTCCTGCCCCTTCCAAGCCTGATAAGAGGTTATGGGGCCCTGGAACATCTCAGGGGGTGCCTACCCTATAACTTACCCGTGAAGCCAGGGAGAGCTGGAGTTAGGCTGTCTATTGAGCTTGATGAATTTCAGCAGATGAATCTCGCTGGGACTGCCAAATGTTATAACTGAGTTGTGAGAAAATAGATTATCCACACAGCAATAGGTCAAATTATGAGTCCTTAATAACTTGACCATTGAGAGGGGGATTGTACCACCAAAATCTCTAGACCTCAAGTGAAATTTTCAGGGTTATTTTAAATAGGCAAACTGAGGAATTACAGAAATAGAACATCTAGTTTGGAGTTAGGCAAAAGTAGACCGGGGTCCAACTCAGATAAGGGAGAGCACTGGGAGGGTACAGGAATGTGGAGCTTAATTACACACAAACTCTAAAAATGTTGCATCAGCCACACAAGTGTTTAAGCAAACAAAATAGAGTTCTATTACAAAATGAAGTTTTAACAATTTTAAAACTAAAATTATTAATATTAAATCTCAAACATCTAGAACACTGCAAACACATCAAACACTTCAAAGGGATGATGTGTCTTCAATCATAGCTATTGACTAGAATTTTCTCCCCACTCCATCTCCCTGCCACATTCCCTTGCCTTATACATCTCTTTCAATAAACTGGTAAACAAAGGAAAATGTTTTTCTGAGTTTTGTGAGAATTCCATCAAATATTGGACTCAAGGAGGACTTTTGGGCCCCTGATTTATAGGCAGTTGCTCAGAAGCATAGAATACCCTGGGTTTTGCACCTGTCATCTGCAGTGGGCACAGCATTGTGGAACTGAACGCTGAACTTGTTGAGCCATTGCTAATTCTATTGGTGACAGTATTGAATTGTTGGAGAACTCGTTGGTTGGTGTGCATCAGACTCCACACAGTGGGTGTCAGAAAAAAAGACATCACAGTTCAGAGCCTGAAACTACTCCAAGTGAGTGTTTCATCCCTGGTGAGAGTTGAATCCCTGAAGGATGAAGAATTTCCATGCTGTGAGTGAAATAATCATAAAACAATTCATAGGGATAAAATACTAATGAAATAGTTAAAATAACTTGCTTCTCATAAGTAACTCTATTTTGTTTAAATCCTTCATCTTAGCCACCTGCCTGGCCTACGAATAACCTCTCAATGTATACGTGTGATTGCTGTCATGTTCCCATGACCACAAACCCCCAGCTTTGTGCCTCTGAGCCAATCACATGGATCATTCTTGCTGACCATTTGCTAAACTTCCTAGTCACAAGTTATGTGTACTTTTTTGCTTTGTTAGTTAAAATCAGATGCTGCACCAAGAAATTGTTAAAAAATTATTCCTTGAAAAATTCCCCAACCACATCCTTACAATTTGTTCTTATATTTTCTTCCCCTTTGTTTTTAGTTCCTCCTTCCCTCTCTCCCTTGTCACCCCTCTGCTATGTAGCACACTTGCAGATTTTACCTATAAAAGCTTCCTGCAAATTTTACTCAAGAATGAAGAATCTTCTGGTATGATCCAACTCTTGACAAAGTGCAGTAGAAGACTCTTAATCTGGAATTTGTTGTGCTGGTGAGAGTTTTTCTTGCTTACCAGTCATAACATTTGGAGGCTCCAGTGAGAAATCCACCAGCACAAGAAGTCACCTTGCTCTGATCCTCCCCAGTTGGAAGGAGAGGTTGCAGGGGAGGTGCCTCCTGAGTCTCTCAGACCCTAAAACCTCTTGTCCAGCTTTGAGGAATTTGGAATGATGGCTGGCAGCTGTTGCCTCAAAAGAACCTGAGTCCGTCTGTAGTCTCCTAGGAGGTAAGATTACTTTTGGTTTTCTGCTTGCTGACCTGTTACCACAGTTTTCTGTTTTCATTTCTGGTAAGGAAGTTATGGCCTGACAAGTTCACCCTTTGGATGCTATTCACTAAGCCAAGATGTTGACTGAATAGAGTTGTTGTTTTCTGGCCTGAGGTGTTCCAGGGATCCATAACTTTTCTGTTTTGGTCTGGATGTTTTGTCTGCTGGACACTTTGTCTGTCTATTTGTTTTTGTGCTATTTTGTTCATTGTGTGTCATGGATTCCCAGAGTTTGAAATTAGTCCTTTGGACTGTATGTTAAAGAATTTTTCTGTCACATTTGCCAAGGACTATGGTGTCTATATTTCTAAGGGCAGACTCTGAACCCTCTGTCAGATAGACTGGCCTGCCTTTGATGTCAAATGATCTTCTACAGGGTCTCTGGATGTTAAGGTTACTGAAGCAGTATGGAAAATTGTTACAGGGAATCCTAGCCATCCAGATCAGTTCCCCTATGTTGATCAATGGCTAAGCTTGGTCCAGAACCCACCTCCTTGGTTAAAGGCATGTTCTCTTGAAACCCATAGTCGAGTCCTGGTCACTTCATCCTGTGATTGGCTGGGACATACAAATCCTCATGTTAACTTCACTCCACATAAACCACCTGTCCATGATGTAATGGTTCCACTCCATCCAGCATCTCTTCCTACTTCTTATGGGTTATATCATGATTTACACCCTTCTACTGAGTATACTCTTGAGGATCCAGTTAATTCTAACTCTCTGCCATATAATTCTCAGACTTTCTCACCCACTGTTACTTCTACCTCTCCTGATTGCTCATAGACATCCCTGGCATCAGCTCTGGCCAAGGCTGCCTCCAGTTCTAACCCATTTTTGTCTTCTCCAACTTTGGCTGCTCGACTGAGGTCCTGGACAGATCTGGTCTCACTTCCTCCCCACAAGGAGGTTTCTTCTGCATTGGGAGCAGATCAGACAGGGCAATTGTTTATGGTGTATACTCCTTTATCATCTTCTGATCTGTATAACTGGAAGTATCAGAACCCCACGTTCTCTACTAAGCCACAGGCTCTGATTTTTTTAATGGAATCAGCTATGCATACCCATCGCCCAACATGGGACGATTGTCAGCAGCTTCTTGTCACCTTGTTTACTGCTGAAGAGCAAGAATGCATCAGAGCTGAAGCCAGGAAGTTGATCCTGCATTCCACTGGGGGCACCTGGGGTGAAAATCAAGAAACCCCCTACTCACCCAGATTGTGACCCCAACACCTCAGTGGGGTCCAGGGCATTAGAAACCTATCACTGGGCTCTATTAGCAGGTTTGAAAGGGGCAGCCCAAAAACCTCTCCATTTTTCTAAGACTACCTCGTTTCTCTAGGGACTCAAATAATCTCCAGGGGCATTTCTCAAGTGTCTCCAAGACATGTTTCAAACTTACACCCCTTTTGATCTTTTGACTCCTGAGAATGCTTGAGCTATTAATTTAGCTTTTGTGGCACAGGTAGCTCAGGCAATTCGGAAAAAGTTGCAAAAGCTGGAAGGGTTTTCAGAAATGAAGTGTTCTCTGCTCTGGAAGTAGCTCAGACCGTTTATGATAACTGACATGCTGAGAAACAAAAGCAGGCAGTACAGGCAGCTGACAGAGTTGCAAGAAGACAAGCCAAAATCCTGGTAACAGCCCTCTGGGTCCTGGGAGCTGATTCCAAGCCTCCTCATCAAAAGTTTGATAACCAGAAGGGCCAAAAGGGTCCAAAACCAGGGTGCATCCAGTTGGCAAAGCACCAATGTACTTATTGCAAGGAAGTAGAGTATTGGGTCAAAGATTGTTTTCATTGCCCACTACAAGAGGACACTAAGCCAGTTATGGTTCTACCTTCAGCTGGAGACACAGAAAATAATTCAGACTGAAGGGACCAGGGCTCTTTTTCCTTAGGCTCCCAAGAGCCCATGGTAAACACTGCAGTCGAGGGGGCCACCCAGTTCAACTCTTAGTGGACACTGGGGCTGAACATTTGGTCCTAAAGTCACCATTGGGACCTATGTCTAAGAAGCAAATTTTAGTACAAGGGGCAACAGGAGCAGTTACTAATTGCAAGTTTACTTCCAACTGAACTGTTGATTTGAAACAAAAGTGAGTCACCCATTCACTTCTAATAGCTCCAGATTGCCCATTTCTTCTTATGGGTCGAGATTTACTTCAAAAACTAAGATCCACTATCTTGTTTTCACCTGGCAAAACTGAGATGTTCACTCCTATTGCCTATCAAATGTTCTTAACTGTTCTGCTCTCTGAAGAATATCTCTTAGCCTCTTCTAAGTCCCCTGCTGAAAATATTTAGTCAAGTTTACTTTTACAATTGCAACAGGAATTTCCTTTGGTCTGGGCAGAAACCAACCCACCAGGATTGGCAAAATATCACCCTCCAGTGGTGGTAAGTCTAATAGCATCAGCTACTCCTGTTCACGTTCCCCAGTACCCTGAGTTTATAGGCCTGGAAAGGAATTCCTCCTCACATAAAAAGACTCTTAGCTGCCAATATTCTGACACTCTGTAAGTCAGTCTGCAACACTCCATTCCTGCCAGCTCAGAAACCAGGAATTTCTGATTATCAACAAGTTCAGGACTTAAGGGAAGTCAATAAACAGGTAGAAACTATCCATCTAACTGTTCTTAACCCTTATTCTTTGCTCAGTCTGCTTCCTCCTCAACATCAGGTATAACTGTACTGGATTTAAAGGATACTTTTATCGCTATCCCCCTATCCCCTGTCATCCAACTCATCTTTGCTTTTGAATGGACAGATCCAGATTCAGGGGACACCAATCAGTTAACCTGGACATGGCTACCACAAGGTTTGAAGAACTCCCCAACTCTTTTTGGATAAGCACTGCAACAGAATTTGTCAGGGTTTTGTGCCCAACACCCTGAATGTACCCTACTCCAGTATGTTGATGATCTCTTTCTTGCAGCTGCAGACTTGGACATCTGTTTACAAGGTGCTAAGGCTCTATTACAGCTCCTCCAAGACCTGAGTTATTGAGAGTCCGTGAAAAATGCACGGCTCTGCTCCACTGAAGTCTCCTATCTGGAGTACCAACTGAAAAAAGGTTAATGAGTTCTAACCTCATTCCGAAAAAAAGGCCATTCTTCAAATTCCCATACCAACCACCAAGAAACAGGTATGGGAAATCCTGGGGGTTGCAGGGTATTGTCGGCTTTGGATCCCAGGATTTGCTGAAATTGCCAAACCCTTGTACTCTGCCACAGCAGGGACTGATGCTGAGGAACAAGCATTCCAGCAGTTAAAAATGACTCTGACCCAAACCCTGGCCCTAGTCCTTCCAGATGTTACCAAGTCTTTCCACTTGTTCATTCATGAACAAGAAATTGCCAAAAGAGTCTTCACTCAGACCCTAGGGCCATGGAGGAGACTGTAGTTTACTTGTCAAAAAGACTGGACCCAGTATCTTCTGGCTGGCCTTCTTGTCTTTAAGCCATTGCAGCCATGGCCATACTAATAAAGAAGTAGACACATTGATTTTTGGCCAGAACCTGACTTTGTCCTTTATGCTGTTGAAACTGTGCTTTGGGAAGCCTCTGACCACTGGATGTCAAATGCTCACATCACCCAGTATCAAAGCCTCCTACTTGACCAACCCAGACTAAATTTCTCTCCTACTCAGTGCCCCAACCCGACAACTCTCTTGCCTGATGACAATATGGAAATGCCAGTGCATGACTATGAAGACGTGTAGGACATCTATCAGCCCAGCCGATCCAAACTGCGGGACACTGCCTTAAGCCAGGCAGATGCTGACCTGTTCATGGATGGTAGCAGCCTGGTAATAAAGGGAGTCTGCGAGGCTGGTGTGGCAGTAACCACAGCTCATGATGTAATCTGGTCACAGGCATTGCCTCAGGGTACCTCTGCTCAAAAAGCTGAGTTAATCTCTTTAACTCAGTCCCTGCACTGGGGAACAGAAAAGCAAATAAATATCTTCACTGATGCCGGTACGCCTTTTCTACACTCCATGTGCATACCAAAATCTACAAGGAACGAGGTCTTCTTACCACAGCGGGTAAGACATTAGAAATACAAGGAAGAAATCTCAGCCCTCCTGGAGACTATAAGGCTTCCTAAAGAGGTGGCCATCATACATTGCAGTGGTTACCAAAATGCTGACACTCCACAGCAACTGGGAACTACCTGGTGGACCAGGTGGCCCAAGAAGCAGCAGAACTCCCAATCAAATCCCTAATTATTTTGCCAACTAAAACTTTTCCAGTTTCTTCTCTCCCACACCAGCCCAACTATACCCACATAGAAGAAGAGGCAACAGACCTGGAAGGAGCTCACATAAAGTCTAATGACTGGTGGGTTAAGGACTCTAGAATTGTTTTACCTGTGGCCCTTGCAGGTACATTAATAAAATAACTTGAGTCCACCACCCATCTGGGAGGAACCAAAATGACTGAACTGTTAAATCATTTTACAACATTGATGATCTTATTTTATTTATTTATTTATTTTTTGAGTTGGAGTATCACTCTCACCCAGACTGGATTGCACTGCAATCTCAACCTGCTGGACTCCAGCGATCCTTTCGCCTCAGCCTTCCAAGTAGCCGGAATTACA
>NW_007239042.1:8800-9828 GCF_000164805.1 Carlito syrichta
GCCCTGGTGAAAAATGGAAAATAGACTTCACCGAAATAAAACCTCCCCAGGAAGGATACAGCTATTTACTGGTGTTAGTGGATACTTTTTCTGAATGGGTAGAAGACTGCCACAATAAATGAGACCACACTTATGGTTGCAAAATACTTGTTAAATTAAATAATTCCTAGGTATTGGTTCCTCCTCTCTATTGGCTCTGACAATGATTCTGCCTTTACCTTGTCCATAGTGGAGCTCATTAGTACGGCCCTAAACATTAACTGGAAATTGCATTGTGCTTACTGACCACAAAGCTCTGGAGAAGTAGAATGCAAAAACTGAACTTTAAAATCTATTTTAACCAAATTAATAGTAGCAACCAGTGAAATATATAAATCTGTTGCCTCTGGCTCTCCTCTGGGCTAGATGCACCCCATACAAGCCCGGGTTTACCCCAAAATCATGTTTGGGAGACCACCTTCTCTGTTACCCCAATTGCAGGATCCCATTCTTGAAGAGTTCACTAATCAATCTCTGTTAAAGTATCTCCAGTTTTACAACAGGTACAGGACATTGATGACACCAATGTCCATGCTGCTCTGCCAACACCATTCTTCATACTGTGTCATCCATTCTAGCCTGGGAACTTGGTCTATGTCAAGAAGTTCCAAAAGGAAGGACTAACCCTCTCCTAGAACGGACCATACAAAGACATCCTCACCACCACAACATCATTCAAAGTTGGTGGTATACCGATCTGGATCCATCACTCTTGAGTTAAGGAAGCCAGAGAAGATGACGCCACTCCAACCTTGTCAGACATCTGAACTGTAGCAAACATCCTAATAATCCTCTCAAAATTGCCCTCCAAGCCTGCCATTTTGCATTGGCTAGCCAACCAACTCACACCTAAACCATGAGACTCCAACTCTAACTATTCCAGTGGTTATTGTTACTAATTTTCTGGATGCATTGTACTCAAACTTTAACTCTTATTTTTGTTATCCCACTTGCACTGGGTTTTAGCATAGAACTATTTTCTCTAGCAC
>NW_007239043.1:0-925 GCF_000164805.1 Carlito syrichta
GACACCTGACTAAACGTGCTGACTTAACTAGCTACTCAACTGGATAGCCAGCTGACAAAAATAGCTGAATTAACTACTGGCCAGCTGGCAAGACAGCTGACTTAATAGTCTAGCTATCTAGCTGGCCAGCAGCCATGCCAACTGGCTTAACCAGCTGATTTAACTAAGTAGCCAGCTGGCTACCCAACACACTTTACTAGCTCTCTACATACCTTGACAGCTGAATAGTCAGCTGACTTAACTAGCTGACATAACTAGATAGCCTGATGACTAGCCAGCTGACTTAACCAGCTACCTACCTACATGGCCCGCTGCCTTACCAGCTGACTTAGCAACCTAACTACGTAGCTAATCTGCTGACCAGCGAACTGACTTACCTAGGTGACTTAACTAGCTAGCCATCTGGGTGGCAAGGTGACTTAACTAGATAGGTACCCTTATAGTCATCTGTCTAGCCAGCTGACTTAACTAACTGACTTAACTAGCTGGTGAGTTGACTTAACTAGCTGACTTAACTAGCTAGCTATCTAGCTAGCCAGCTGACTTAATTATCTGACTTAATTAGCTATCTACCTAGCCAGCCAGCTGGCTGACCAGCTGACTCAACCAACTAGTGAGATGGCTAGCCAGCTGACTTAACTAGCTGACTCAACTAGATGGCCAGCTTCCTTTCCAGCTGAATAAATTATCTGACATGACCAGCTAGCCAGCAGTGCAGCCAGCTGACTTAAATAGCTAGCTACATAGATATCCAGATGGGAAGCAAGCTGAATTAAGTAGCTGACTTAAATAGCTAGCCAGCTGGATTGGCAGCTGACTTAATTAGCTTGTTACCAAGGTAGACATCTGAATAGCCAGCTGACCTAATTAGATGACTTAACCTGCTAGCCACCTGGCTAGTCAGCTGACTCCACTAAACTGACTT
>NW_007239044.1:0-1612 GCF_000164805.1 Carlito syrichta
TCTCGTTAGTTAATGAGCTGGCTAGCTGACTCATCCAGCTGACTTAACTTGTTAGCTATCTAGCTAGAAGCTGACCGTCCAGCTGACTTAACTCGTTAGTTAGCTAGCTAGCTAGCCTACTCAACCAGTTGACTCAACCCGTTTGCTAACTAGCTAGCTAGCTGACTCACCCAGCTGACTTAACCCGTTAGTTAACTAGCTAAATACCTGATGCAACCTACTGACTTAAACCTTTAGCAAACTAGCTAGCTAGCTGTCTTAACCAGCTGACTAAATTAGAAGCTGACTTAACTAGATAACTTAGCTAGCTGACTTAACTACTTAGCTGACTTAACTGGCTGACTTAACTAGTTAGCTAGCTGACATAACTACGGAAATTAAATAGTTAGCTAACTAACTAGCTGAATAATGTACTGACAATTAATTAGCCAACTGTTTAGGTAGCAGACTTAAGTAGCTGGCTTAAATAATTAGCTAACCAGTGAGCTAGGTGACTTAGCTAGCTTACTTAACTAGCTAGCTAGTTAGCTAGCTCACTTAGCTAGCTGACTTAACTAGTTGGCTAACGAGATAGATAGCTGAATTAACAAGTTGGTTAAGGAGTTAGCTATCTGTTTTAACTAGTTATTAAATGAGTTAGCTAGCTGACTTAACAAGTTGGTTAACAGAGTTAGCTCGGTGACTTAATTTGTTGGCTGATGAGATGGCCGACTAGCTAGCTGGTTTAACACATTGACTGACTACTCAGCCAACTTGTTAGCTGACTTAACAAGTTGGCCGACTAATCGGCCGACTATTTAGCTTGCTTAAATATTTGGCTGACGAGTTGGCCCCATCGTTAGTTCGGGTAAGTATTTGACTGGGTAATTTGCTCACCTAATTAGTCGGTCGACTAGTTGGCCGACTAGTTAGCTGACCTAACTATCCGGCCGTCTATTTAGCTGACCTAACTTGTTGAATTAGAAATTGGCCCGCTATTCGGCCGATTCGTTAGCTGACTTAAATAGTTGGTCGGCTAGGATGCTGAAAGTTTAGCTGACTTAACTAGTCGGCCGGCGAGTGAGCAGACAGTGAGCTCACTTAACTAGTTGGCCGGTGAGAGAGCCGACTGCTCAGCGAATTAACTAGTATGCTGGCGAGTGAACTGACACATGCGCTGCCATAACTAATTGTCCGGCTGGTGAGCCAACTATTGAGCTGTCTTAACTAGTCGGCTGGTGAGCAATCCGACTAGTTAGCAGACCTGTTGGCCTGCGAGCGAGCCAACAAGTTAGTTGACCTGTTGACTGGCATGCAAAGCAACTAGTTTGCTGACCGGTTGGCAGGCAAGCAAGTCTACCAGTTAGCTGACCTGATGGAAAGTGAGGGAGCCCACTAGTTTAGCTCATCAGCTAGCCGAGTTGCTAGCCAACCAGTTAGCTAAGTAACTAGCTGATTTGCTAGCCTACTTAACTAACTAGCAGACTAGGAACCTGACTAGCTGGCTGACTTAGCTAGGCACCTGAATAGTTAGCTGAGTTGCTATCTCACTTAACTAGCTAACTGGCTATCTAGCAGACTTAACTAGCTGACTAGCTTGTTGGCTTGACTTAACTAGCTAGCTACGTGGTTG
>NW_007239045.1:0-681 GCF_000164805.1 Carlito syrichta
CTAATATATCTAGCTTTCTAGCTAGTCAGCTGACTTAATTAGCTGAAATAACTATCTAGCTTGATGGCTAGCCATCTGACTTAACTAGATTTTTAACTAGCTAACAACCTGGATAGCCAACTGTCTTAATGAGCTGTCTTTACTTGCTAGTATTTGGTTGGCAGGTGACTTAACAAGCTGACTTAACTTGCTAGCCAGCTTGTTGACAGCTGACTTAACTAGTTGACTTAAACTAGCAAGCTTCCTATCCACCTCTCTTAACTTGCTAGCTAACTACATAGCCAGCAGGCTAGCCAAATGACTTAACAAGCTGACTTGAACAACTATCCTACTGGCTAACAAGCTGACTTATCTAGCTAGATACCTACCTAGCCAGCTGGCTAGACAGCTGACTAAACTAGCTGACTAAATCACCTGATTTAACTCGCTGACATCACTAGCTAGCCAGGTACCTAGCCAACTGACTTAACTAGCTCGCTACCTAGCTAGCCAACTGGCTAGCCAGTTTACTTAAGTAGCTGACTTAACTAGCAGCTGCTTGCTTGCCAGCTGACTTAAATATTTAGCTCACTATCTAGCTACCTAGTGAGCCAGCTTGCTTAATAGTTAGCTAACTAGCTAGCTACCTAGCTAACAAGCTGACTTAAATAGTAAGCTGCCTTGCTAGCTAGCTGACTTAAA
>NW_007239046.1:0-508 GCF_000164805.1 Carlito syrichta
AGCTGGCTAGAAAGCTGGCTAGCTAGTTAAGTAACCCAGTTAAGTCTGCTGGATTGCCAGTTGGCTTGTTATATAGCAAGGTAGTTAATTCAGGTGACTACCAAAGAGGTCAGTTATTTCATCCAGCTAGTTAAGTCAGCTGGCTATCCAGCTGTCTAACTAGGTGGCTAGCTAGTTAAGTCCTGACTAGCCAGCTAGCTACTTCATTAAGTCCGAGAGTTGTCAGCTAGCTAGTTTCTGGATAGCTAGGTAGCTAGGCAATTAAGTCAGTTGGCTAGCTAGTTAAATCAGTTAGTTTAGTCAGCTGGTTAACGTGCTGGCTATCTAGTTAATTCAGCTCGTTAATCAGTTGTCTAGCCAGCTTGCTAACTTGTTAAATAGGTAGTTACTTCAGATGGGTAGCCAGTTGGCTCACTAGTTATTTCAGCTAGTTAAGTCATCTGGCTAGCTAGGTAGCTAACAAGTTAAGTCAGCTAGTTATGTCAGCTGGCTAGCTAGTTAAGTCAAC
>NW_007239046.1:596-5033 GCF_000164805.1 Carlito syrichta
TTAGCTGTATGATAGGTAGATATGTAGCTAACTACTTAAGTCAGCGAGTTAAGTCAATAACGAACTAGGTACCTAGCTAGTTAAGTCAGCTGGCTAGCAAGTTAAGTCAGTTAGTTAAGTCAGCTGGCTAGCCAGCTGCCTAGCAGGATACCTAGCTAGTTAATACTGCTGGCTAACCAGCTGGCTACCTAGAAGAGTCACCTCATTAAGTTAATTGTCTAGCCAGCTTGCTAGCTAGTTAAAAAGCTAGTTAATCAGATGGCTATACAGCTGGTTAGTGAGCTATTTCAGCTAGTTAAGTCATCTGGCTAGCTAGGTAGCTAACAAGTTAAGTCAGCAAGTTATGTCAGCTAGCTAGCTAGTTAAGTCAACTAGCTAGGTAGATATCTACCTGGGTAGATAACTAGTAATTTCAGCCAGTAAATTCAGCTGGCTAGTTAGGTAGCTAGCTAGTAAATTCAGTTAGTTAAGTCAGCTGGCTAGTTAGTTAAGTCAGCTAGTTAAGTGAGCTGGCTAGACAGCTGCCTATGTGAGTATCTTGCTTATTAATCAGCTGGCTAGTCAGCTGGCTAGCTAGTTTAGTAATCTAGATAAAACAATTCAATAGCCAGCTGGTTATCTAGGTAGTTAGGTAGTTATGCAAGCTGGCAAGCCAGTGGGATACATAGGTAGCTAGCTAGTTAAGTCAGCTGGCTGGCCACTTGGCTGCCTAGTGAGGTCAGCTAGTGGAGGCAGTTGGCTAACTAGTTAAGTCAGCTAGTGTGTCAGCTGGCTAGCGAACTGTCTAGCTGGTCAGCTAGTTAATTCATGTGAGTAGCCAACTGGCTAGCTTGGTATTTTGCTTGTATAGTTAGGTGGCTAGCCAGCTGCCTAGCTGGTTAAGTTAGGTAGTCATCAGCTGGCTAGCCACCTGGCTAGGTAGGTAACTAGCTAATTAAGTCAGCTTCCTAGCAGGCCTGCATGCTAGTTACATCAGAGAGTGAGTGAGCTGGCTATCCGGCTGGCTAGCTAGTTGGCTAACTAGTTAAGCCAGCTAACTAAGTCTGCTGGTTAGCTTGCTGGCTAGCTAGGTGGCTGGCAAGTTATTGCAGCTGGTTATAAGTTTGGTCAGGTAGGTGTCCAGCAAATTAATCCAGTTGGTTAGCTGGCAGAGCAGCAGGGTGGCTGGCTAGAGAAGCTGGCTGGCTATCCAACTGTCAAGACAGCCGACTGGCTATTTAAGCTGGCTGGCTAGCCAGCTGGCCAGGTCACTATCTACATACCCGGCTGCCTAGCTAGCTAGCCAGCCAGGTAACTAGCTATTTAAGCCAGCTAACTAGCCATGTAGCTAACCAGCTATCTAGCTAGTTAAGTCTCCTGGTCAGCCAGCTAGGCAGTGAACTAGCTAGTCAGCTAGTTGAGTCAGCTAGCTAGTCAGCTAGTTAGTTAAGTCAGCTAGCAACTCAGCTAACTATTCACCTAGCTAGTTAAATCAGCTAGCTAGTCAGCTTGCTAGTCAGCTAGCTATTTGTCAGCTAGCTAGTCAGCTAAATAGTTAAGTCAGCAGGCCAGCTAACTAGCCAGTTAGCTAGCTAGTTAAGTCAGCTAGCTAGACAGCTAGATAACTTGTTTGCTAGCTAGGTATGTCAGCTAGATAGCCAGCTAGCTAGTCAGCGGGCTAATTAAATCAGAAAATCAGCTAGTAACTTAGCTAACTAGTTGGCTAACAACTCAACTAACTGGTCAGGTAACTACTGGGCTTGCCTGCTTTCCATCGGGTCAGCTAAATAGTCAACTTGCTCACCTGCCAATCAGTCAGCAAACTAGTCAGTTCACTTGCCAGCCAACAGGTCAACTAACTTGTCGGCTTGCTCACCAGCCAACCGGTCAGCTAACGAGTTGACAGTCTTGCCAGCTGATTATTTAAGTCAGCTTACAGCTCGGCTCACTCACTGGCCGACTACTTAAGGCAGCTCACCTGTTGGTTCACTCGCTGCCACACAGTTAAATCTGCTAACATGTTGGCTCACTCGCTGGCCAACTATTTAAGTCTTCTGGCCTTTCAGTTCACTCGCCCGTTGACTAAAGTCAGCTAACCAGTCAGCTCTCTCGGCCAGGTAGTTAAGTCAGCTGACCAGTTGGCTCACTCACCAGCCTACTATTTAAGTCGACTAACCGGTCAGCTTAATCACCAGTCGATTATTTATGTCTTCTGACCAGTCAGCTCACACGCTAGCAGACTAAATTCAGCTGACCAGTCAGTTCACTCGCCGGCCAATTAGATAAGTCACCTCATCTGTCAGCTTACTCACTGGTCGACTAGTTAAGTAAGCTAAACTGTCAGCTGACTAGACGGTCAACTAGTTAAGTTAGCTAGCCAATCATCTGACTAGTCGGCCAACATGTCAGCTGACAAATTAGCTCAGCTAACTAGTCAGGCAACTAGTTAGGTCAGTTAACTAGTAGGCCAACTTGTCGGGTGACTAGTTAGGTCAGCAAACCAACCAGGTAAAAAGTTAACCAAGGTAAATAGTGGGCCAACTCCTCAGTCAACTAGTTGACCCTGCTAATTAGTTGGCCGAGATTTGATCAACTTGTTAAGCCAGCTAACAAGTTGACCAAGTAGTCAGCCAACGTGTTAAACCAGATAATTATTTGGTTGACTCATCAGCCAACAATTTAAGACACCTAGCTAACTCGTTAACCAACTAGTAAAGTCACCTTGCTAACTCGTTTACCAACTAGTTAAAACAGTTAGCTAACTCGTTAACCAACTCGTTAAGTCAGGTAGCTATCTAGTTGACAACTAGTTAATTGAGCTAGCTAAGTCACCTATCTAACCAGCTAGATACCAAAGTCAGTTAGCTAAGTCAGCTAGCTCACGAATTAGCTAACTATTTATGTCAGTCACTTAACTCTGCTACCTAAATAGTTAGCAAATTTCGTAAGTCAGCTAGTTATTCAGCTAGTTACATAGTTAGCTAATGATTTAATTCAGGTATTGAATTCAGCTAGCTAACTAGTCAAGTCAGCCATTTAAGTGAGCTAGCTAAGTGGTTAAGTCAGCTAGCTAAGTAAACTAGTTAAGTAAGCTTTCTAATTTAGTCAGCTGGTTAAAACAGCTATTAACTAGTTAACTAACGGGTTAAGTCAGCTGGTTTAGTTGGATAGCTAGCTAGTTAGCTAACGGGATGAGTCAGCTTGTTGAGTAGGCTATCTAGCTAGTCAGCTCACGAGTTAAATCAGCTGGATGAGTCAGCTAGCTAGCTAGTTAGCTAATGAGTTAAGTAAGCTTGTTGTGTCAGCTAGCTAGCTCACTAACAAGTTAAGTCAGATAACTAAGTCACCTAGCTAGCACTTTAGATAATGAGTAAGCTAACAATTTAGCTAGCTGGTTAAGTCAGCTAGCTAGCTAGGAAGCAAACTATTTGTCAGCCTATTAGCTAGGTAGCTAGCTAGTTAGCTAACTATTTAATTGAGCTGGCTAGTTAGGTAGCTAGCTAGTAAAGTCAGCTAGTTAAGTAAGTTGGCTAGCCAGTTGGCTAGCTAGGTAGCAAGCTACTTATGTCAATTGGATAGCCATCTGGTTAGATGATTATTTCAGCTAGTTAAGAGAGCTGCCAAGCCCACTGACAAGGTAGGTAGCTAGCTAGTTAAGTCAGCTACATAGCTACGTGGCTAGCTAGTAATGTCAGTGAGTTAAGTCAGCTGGTTAGCCAACTGGCTCACTGGTTAAGTCAGGTAGTTTAGTCAGCCTGATATATGATAGATAGGTAGTAAGCTAGCTAGTTATGCCAACTGGTTAAGTCAGCTGGCTAGCTAGTTAAGTCAGTTAATTAAATCTGCTGGTTAGTTAGCTGCCTAGCATCATTGCTAGCTAGTTAGGTCAGGTGGTTAGCCAGCTGGCTAGGTAGTTAAGTCACCTAATTAAGTCAGCTCACTGGACAGCAGATTAGCTAGCTAGTAAGGTTGTTATATCAGCTGGCAAGCCAGTGGACTACGTAGGTAGGTAGCAAGTTAAGTAAGCTGGCTAGCTATCTGGCTATCTTGTTCTGTCAGATAGTTAACTCAACTGGCTATCCAGCTGCCTAGCAGGGTAGGAGCTAGTTAAGTCTGCTCACTAGCCAGCTGACTACTTCTTTAAGTCAGCTAGTTAAATCAGCTGACTAGGCTGCTGGCTAGGTAGGTAGCTAGGCAAATAAGTGAGCTGGCTACCCAGGTGGCCAGCTAGTTAATTCAGTCAGTGTAGTCAGCTGGTTAACCAGCTGGCTAGCTAGTTTAAGCAGCTGGTTAAATCAGTTTTCTAGCCAGCTGGCTAGCAAGTTAAAAAGCTAGTTATGTTAGTTGGGTAGCAATCTGGCTCACTAGTTAACTCAGCTAGTTATGTCAACTGGCTAACTAGGTGGCTAGCTGGTTAAGTCAGCTAGATATGTCAGCTAGCTAGCTAAGTAAGTCAGC
>NW_007239047.1:0-698 GCF_000164805.1 Carlito syrichta
GTGCGAGGGCCGGCACCCCCAAGAAGTGTCATCACCACGGTCACCACCCATCGTAGCAATGCCCGAGCTCTCACTGTGTGCTGGTGCCGTGCCAAGCCTCTTGCCCGGGCATCCTCCCCCTGAAGCAGCCCCAGGACTGCCGGGCGGGGAAGCCCACCTCACAGGTGAGGAGACAGAGGCCGAGGCGTCCGGGCAAGATGCTCGCCGGACGCGTCCGGCAGGCAGATTCGAACTCTGGGAATCGTGTGGGCCCTGAGCGCAGGGCTGGCTGGAAGGGCGGACTTGCCGCCCCGAGGGAGCTGGGGTCCTCTGTGGGGGCGGGGATTGGGGTTGGAGGATGCGGAAGAAGCAGAAAGGTCGGCTGCAGGTCAGGAGGGAGGACAGAGGGGAGGAGGACGGCCCACCATGCAGCCCGAGCGGGAGGCAGGGAGACCGTGTGCACTGTTGGCACAGTATGGATGCGGGCAGGGACGTGTGCACACAGTAATGGTGCTTTGCTTTGTTCTTTTTTGAGTCGGAGTCTCACTCTGTCACCCAGGCTCGAGGGCAGGGCCACGCTCCCGGCCACCGCAGCCTCGACGTGCTGGGCTCCGGCAATCCTCCCGCCTTAGCCTTCCGGGTAGCTGGAACTACAGGCACGTGCTACCACGCCTGGCTAGTTGTTGAATTATTGTAGAGACGAGGTCTTGCTGAGTTGC
>NW_007239048.1:0-659 GCF_000164805.1 Carlito syrichta
CTGGAGACAGAAGGCCGGCTCTTCCCAGTGGGAGGCAGAGTCGCAGAGAGTAGGCCCACCCATCGCAGCCTGGGGACACAGAGATGGCCGCACGGGGTGTCCCTGCTAAGCCGGGATCAGAAGGAAAATTCCGGGTTCTTGGAGCCTCAGCCCAAGGGAGGACAGAGGAGGGAAGGATCAAAGGAGTATCTGGCCAGCCTGGTGGCTCGTGCCTGTCACTCCGGCACTTTGGGAGGCCGAGGCAGGAGGACCGCTTGAGCCCTGGCGTTCCAGACTAGCCTGGGCTACGTAACGAGACCTTGTTGCTACGAAAAAATGGTTTAAATGAGCTGGACGTGGTGACTGGGACGCCTGTGGTGTCAGCTACTTGGGAGGCTGAGGGGGAAGGATCGCCTGAGCCCAGGAGGTCGAGGTTGCCGTCGCTGTGAGTGTGCCACTGCACCCCAATTCTCACAGAGTGAGACCTCAACTCAAAAAAAGAAGGCGTGAGGACAGCTCTGAAGGAGGCCTGAGCAGGGAGGCGTCCTCACGGGCATTGTGGCGTAGGCAGGGACGGTGCTCCTGGCAAAGGCATCCGTGTGGGAGCTGCGGACCCCAGAGGCCCGCACCCCCAGGCCCTGCAGGCTGCCCAGCTGCTGGATGCTCGAGACACCGTCAAA
>NW_007239049.1:0-824 GCF_000164805.1 Carlito syrichta
TCCATTCACAATAGCCACAAAAAAAATGAAATACCTTGGCATCTTCCTAACCAGAGATGTGAAAGAGTTTTACAATGAAAATTACAAAACACTGTTCAAAGAAATCAAAGCTGACACGAACAAGTGGAAAAATATCCCATCCACATGGATCGGAAGAATCAACATTGTGAAGATATCCATCTTACCTAAGGCAATCTACAAACTCAATGCAATACCCATTAAATTACCAACAACATTCTTCTCAGACCTAGAAAAAACAACACAGGAATTCATATGGAAACACAAACGTCCAAGAATAGCCAGAACAATCCTCAGCAAAAAAAAAAACAAAGCAGGTGGTATCACAATACCAGACTTCAAACTTTATTATAAAGCTACAATCATCAAAATAGCTTGGTATTGGTACAGGAACAGGCATATAGATCAATGGAATAGAATTGAGATTCCAGAAGCAAAACCTCAATTTCTCAACCAACTCATCTTCGACAAAGCCCCCACCACCTACCAATGGGGAGAGGAGAACCTATTCAGTAAATGGTGCTGGGAAAATTGACTGACCACATGCAGAAGATTGAAACAGGACCCCTATGTATCCCCATGCACAAAGGTTAACTCCAAATGGATCAGAGACCTAAATGTAAAACCTCAAACCATAAGAACCTTAGAAAAGGAAGGAAATACCCTCATGGAAATCGGAACTGGCATCCGATTCCTGTACAAAACCCGAAACCCACAGGACTTAAGAGAGAAGATAGACAATGGACCTTATTAAACTGACAGCTTCTGCAAGCCAAAGAAACCATCAGAGAGCAGGAGACAGCCTA
>NW_007239050.1:0-597 GCF_000164805.1 Carlito syrichta
GTTAGCTAGGTAATTCAGCAAGCTAAGTGAGCTTTTTAGCTGGCTGTCAAGCTAGGTGGCAAGCAAGTAAAGTCAGCTGGCTAGCCAGATGGCTATCTAGTAAAGTCAGCTGGTTAGCCAGCTGCCTAGTTAGATGTCTGACAAGTTAAGCCAGCTGGTTAGCAGGCTGGTCAGGTAGGTGGCCAGCTAGTTAAACCCACTGGCTAGCTGGTTGACCAGCAGGGTGACTGGCTAGTTAACCCGGCTGGCTGACTGTCTAGCCATCAGACCGGCTATTTAAGCTGCCTTGTTAACTAGCTTGCCAGCCCGCTAGCAAGCTAAATGTCTGCCTAGCCACCTAGCCTATCAGGAGCTAGCTAGTTAAGCCATCTGACTATTCATCAAGCCAACCAGGTAGCTAGCTAATTAAGTCAGGTGGCTATCCTGCTAGCCAGCCAACTACCTCCTAAGCCAGTTAAATCAGCTAGCTAGCCATCTATCTAGTTAAGTCAGCTGGGTAGTTAGCTGGCTAGCCAGCTAGCTAGTTAAGTCAGATAACCAGCTAACTAGCCAGTTAGCTAGCTTGTTAAGTCAGCTAGTTAAGTCAGCTGGCTAAAC
>NW_007239051.1:0-1256 GCF_000164805.1 Carlito syrichta
GGCTAGCTATGTAGCAAGCTAGTTAATTGACCTGGCTAGAAAGCAGGCCAACTAGTTAAGATCATTGGTTAAGCCAGCTGGCTAGCTAGATTGTGACCTAGTTAAGTCAGTTCTCTAGCCATCTAGGTAGTTAATTAATTCAGCAGGTTAAGTCTGCTGGCTATCCAGGTGGCTAGAGAGGTAAATAGCTAGCTAAGTCAGCTGGCTATCCACCTGGATAACTAGTTAATTCAGCTAGTTTAGTCACCTGGATGGTCAGATGCCAGGCTCATAAATCAACTATTTAAGACAGCTGGTTAACCAGCTGGCTAGCTGTTTAAGTCACCTCGTTAAGTCAGTTGGCTAGCCAGCTCTCTAGCTATTTAACAAGCTAGTTAAGTATGATGGCTAGATAGCTATACAGCTGGGTAGCTGGTTATATTAGCTAGTTATTTCAGCTGGCTAGCTAGGTAGCTAGCTAAATAAGTCAGCTAATTATGTCAGTTAGCTGGCTAGTTAAGTCAGCTAGATAAGTCAGCAAGCTAGCTATATAGCTAGCTAGGCACCTGGCTAGTTATTTCAGCTAGTAAATTCAGCAGTCTAGCTAGGTTAGCTAGTTAAGTCAGTTAGTTAAGTCAGCTGCCTAGCTGGGTAGTTAACTAGTTAAATCAACTGACTAGCCAGTTAGCTATCTAGTTAGGTCACCTAGTTAATTCAGCTCGCGAGCTAGCTGGATAGCTAGGTAGCTAGATAGTTAAGTCATCTGGCAAGCATGCAGGATACTATGTAGCTAAGTAGTTAAGTCAGCTGGCTAGCCACCTGGCTAGCTAGTGATGTCAGCTAGTTAAATAAGCTTGGTAGCCAGCTAGCTAACTAGTTAAGTCACCTATTTGAGTCAGCTGGTTAGCCAGCTGTCTAGCTTGTTAAGTCTGTTAGTTAATACAACTGGCTATTCAAATGCTAGCTAGTTCAGTCAGCTGGCTAGCCAGCTGGCTAGCTGGTTATGTCAGCTAGATAAGTCAGCTGGTTATCCACCTGGCTAGGTAGGTAGTTAGCTAATTAAGTCAGCTTGGTAGGGAGCCGGTTAGCTAGGTAATTCAGCAAGCTAAGTGAGCTTTTTAGCTGGCTGTCAAGCTAGGTGGCAAGCAAGTAAAGTCAGCTGGCTAGCCAGATGGCTATCTAGTAAAGTCAGCTGGTTAGCCGGCTGCCTAGTTAGATGTCTGACAAGTTAAGCCAGCTGGTTAGCAGGCTGGTCAGGTAGGTGGCCAGCTAGTGAA
>NW_007239051.1:2117-11883 GCF_000164805.1 Carlito syrichta
GTCGGCTCACTCGCCAGCTGACTAAATTCGGCTGGCCAATTAGCTCATTCACCAGCCAACTAGGTAAGTCAGCTGACCAGTCAGCTCACTCGCAGGCAGACTATATAAGTCAGCTCACCTGTTGGCTCACTCACTGACCGAGTAGTAAAGTCAGCTAACTGGTCTGCTGACTAGCGAACCAACTAGATAAGTCAGCTAACCAATTGGCCAACTAGTCGACCAACTTGCAAGCTGACAACTTAGCTCAGCTAACTAGCCAGCCGACAATTTAGGTCAACTAAATAGACGGCCAATTATTCGGCACACTAGTTTGGTCAACAAACAAGCAGGCAACAAGTTAAGCTTGGTAACTAGTGGGCCAACTCGTTAGTCAGCTAGTTAACACAGATAACTAGTTGACCGACTAGTCAGCAGACATGTTAAGCCAACTAACAAGTCGGCCGAGTACTCAGCCAACATGTTAAACCAGCTAAGTAGTCCATGTACTCAGCCAAATATTAAATCACCTTGCTAACACGTTAACCAACTAGTTAAGACAACTAGTTAACTCATTTACCAAAGAGTTAAAACAGTTAGATAACTCCTTAACAAATTCATTAATTCAGCTAGCTATCTCGTTATCCAACTACTTAAGTCAACTACCTAAGTCAGCTAGCTGACTAGCTACCTAGCCAAGTCAGCTAGCTCACTAAATTGCTAACTATTTAAGTCAGTTATTTAAGTCTGCTACATAACTAGTTACCTAATTATTAAATTAACTAGCTACTCAGCTACTTAAATAGTTAGACAACTATTTAATATATGTAGTCAACTAGCTAACTAGTTAAGTCAACCAGTTAAGTCAGTTATCTAAATAGTTAAATCAGCTAACTAAATCAGCTTTGTAAGTAAGCTTTTAAAATTAGTCAGCTGGTTAAGACAGCTAGCTAGCTAGTGAGCTAATGGGTTACATCAGCAAGTTGAGTCAGGTTGTTAGCTAGTTAACTAACAAGTTGAATGAGCTGGTTGAGTCAGCTAGCTAGCTGCTTAGCAAATGGATTTGCTCAGTTGCTTGAGTAGGTTATCTATCTAATTAGCTAACGAATTAAGCCAGCTGGTTGTGGCAGCTAGATAGCAAGTTAAGTAATGAGTTAAGTCAGCTGATTATGTCAGCTAGCAAGCTCATTAGCTAACTAGTTAAGTCAGATGATTAAGCAACCTAGTATCACATTAGATAATGTGTAAGCTAATTAGTTAGCTAGCTGGTTAAGTTAGTTAGCTAGCTAGGCAGCTAACGATTTAAGTCAGCTTGTTAGCTAGGTATCTAGCTAGTTAGCTAACAATTTAAGTCAGTTGGATAGCTAGGTAGCTAGCTAATTAACTAACTATTTAAGTCAGCTGGCTATCTAGGTAGCTAGCTAGTTAAGTCAGCTAGTTAAGTCTGCTGGCTAGCCAGCTGGCTAGCTAGGAAGTGAGCTAGTTAAGTCAGTTGGCTAGGTAGCTGGTTAGCTGGTGAATTCAGCTAGATAAAAGAACTGGGTAGCGAACTTGCAAGGTAGCTAACTAGATAGTTAAGTCAGTTAGATAGCTACCTGGCTAGCTAGTGATGTTAGCGAGGTAAGTCAGTTGACTAGCCAACAGGCTAGCTGGTTAAGACAGCTAGTTTAGTCAGCTGTCTAGCCAGTTGGCTACATAGGTAGCTAGCTAGAAAAGTCAGCGTGCTAGCCAGCAGGCTAGCTGTTCAATGCACCTAGTTAATTCAGCTGGGTAGCCTGCTAGCTAGGTAGTTAGCAAGATAGTTAAAGTGAGCTGGCCAACCAGCTTGCAAGCTTAAGTCAGATAGATAAGACAGTTGGCTAACCAGCTGGCTACTTAGGTAGCCAGTTTGTTTAATCATCTGGCTAGTCAGCTGACTAGCTGGGTAAGTCAGTTAGTTAAGTCAGCTGGCAAACAACTGGCTAACTAATTAAGTCAACTCACTATGTCATTTGGCTATCCATCTGGTTAGGTAGTTAAAAAGCTAGTAAAGTCAGATGGCTAGCCATTTGGCTAGCTAGGTATTTCAGCTAGTTAAGCCAGCAGGATAGCTAGGAAGGTAGCTGGTTAAGTCATCTAATTTAGTCAGATTGCTAGCTAGTTACATCAGCGAATTTAGTCAGATGTCTAGCCTGCTGGCCTGCCGGGTAGCTAGCTAGTTAAGTCAGCAGGCTAGACAGTGAACAAACTAGTTAAGTAACCTGGTTAAGTCAGCTCACTAGAAAGCTGGTGAGCTAGGTAGCTAGGTAGGTAAGTCAGCTCACAAACCATCGGACTATGAAGGTAGCTAGCTAGTTAAGTCAGCTGTCTATCCTACTGGCTAGCTATGTAGCTAGGAAATTAGGTCCACCTGCTAACCAGCTGGCTAACTTGTTAAGTCACCTAGTTAAATCAGCTGGCAAGACAGCTTGCTAGCTAGGTAGCTAGAGAGTCAAGTCAGCTGTCTAGCCTGCTGTCTAGCTATTTAAGTCACCTAGTTAAGTCAGTTGGTTAGCTAGGTGTCTAGCTAGTAAACACAGTTAGTTTAGTCAGCTGGCTAGCCAGCTTCCTATCAGGGTAGCTAGGAGGTCAGCTGGCTAGCAAGCTGGCTAGCTAGTTAAGTCACATAGTTAAGTCAGCTCGCTGGTCAGCAGGTTAGCTAGTTAGGTAGTTAGGTCCGTTGTCAAGCCAGAGGACTTTGTAGGTAGGTAGCTAGTTAAGTGTGCTGGCAAGCCATCAGGCTATTTAGTTATGTCAGATTGTTAAGTCAGCTGGCTATCAAGCTGTGTAGCAAGGTAGGAAGCTAGTTAACTCTGCTAGCTAGCCAACTGGCTATTTAGTTAAGTCAGGTAGTTAAGTAGCTGGCTAGGCTGCTGCCTATCTAGGTAGCTAGTCAGTTAATTCAGGTGGCTAGCCAGTTGGCCAGCTAGTAAAGTCAGCTAGTTTAGTCAGCTGGCTAAAGACCTGGCTAGCTTGTTAAGTCAGCTGGTGAAGTCAGTTGTCTTGCCAACTGGCTAGCTAGCTAAAAAACTGGTTACCTCAGATGGGTAGCCAGCTGGCTCACTAGTTATTTCAGTTAGTAAAGTCAGCTGTTTAGCTAGGTAGCTAGGCAATTAAGTCAGTTGACTAGACAGCTGGGTAACTAGTTAAGTCAGATAGTTAAGAAAGCTGGCTAACCAGTTTGCTAGCTAGGTAGCTAGCTAGTTATGTCAGCTACCTAGCCAGCTCACTAGCTAGTTAAGTCAGGTGAGAAAGCAGCTGATTAGCTAGGTAGTTTGCTAGTTAAGTAAGCAGGTAGACAGCTGGCTAGCTAGATAAGTCACCTGATTAATTCTGCTTGATAGCCAGCTGGCTAGCTATGTAGCATGCTAGTTAATTCAACAGACTAGAAATCAGGCCAGCTAATTAATAGAGCTAGTTAAGTCAGCTGACTTGCAAGTTTGCTGGCTAGGTTGTGATCTATTTAAGTCTGTTGGCTAGCCAGCTGGCTAGGTAATTATGTCACCTAATTAAGTCAGCTTGCTATCCAGATAGCTAGAGAGGTACAGAGCTAGTTATGTCAGATGCCTAGCCGTCTGGATATCTAGTTAAGTCAGCTAGTTTTGTCACCTGGCTGGCCAGCTGCCTAGCTTGCTAATCAACTTCTTTAGTCAGCTGGCTAACCAGCTGACTAGCTAGTTAAGTCACCTCTTTATGTCAGTTGGCTAGCCAGCTCGCTAGCTAGTTATAAAGCTCATTAAGTCACATGGCTAGATAGCTGGCTAGCTAGTTATTTCAGCTAGTAAAGTCAGCTGGCTGGCTAGATAGGTAGTCAGTTAAATCAGGTAGTTATGTCAGCTAGCCAGCTGCTTAAGTCAGGTAGTTAAGTGGGCTAGCTAGCTAGACAGCTAACTATGTAGCTAACTGGATATTTCAGCGAGTAAGTCAGCTGGTTACCTGAGTAGTTAGCTAGTTAAGTCAGCTAGTTAAGTCAGCTTGCTAGCTAGTTATGTCAGCTAGTTAAGTCAGCTGGCTATTCAGCTTTCTATCTAGTTATTTCAGCTAATTGAATCAGCTGGCTAGCCAGCCAGCTAACTGGTTAAGTCAGCTAGTAAATTCAATTGTTAAGTCAACTGTCTAGCCAGGTAGCTCGCTAGTTACATCAGCTGCCTAGCCAGCTGGATAGCTAGTTAAGCCAGGCAGTTAACTCAGCGGACTTGCCATCTGGCTAGGAAGGTAGCTAGGTAAGTAATCCGGCTGTCTACCTAGTTAATTCAGTGATTTAAGTGAGCTGGCTAGCCAGCTGGGTAACTAGGAGGCTAGCTAGTTTAGCCAGGTGGCTAGCTGGATTGCTATATAGTTAAGTCAGCTAGCTAAATCAGCTTGTTAGCCAACAGGCTAGCTAGATGCCTGGCAAGTTATGCTGGCTGGTTAGCAGGCAGGACAGTTAGGTGGCC
Organism: Carlito syrichta; assembly: GCF_000164805.1. Taxonomy (NCBI): domain Eukaryota; kingdom Metazoa; phylum Chordata; class Mammalia; order Primates; family Tarsiidae; genus Carlito; species Carlito syrichta. The sequence goes on from NW_007239051.1 coordinate 6,548, forward strand.
CGCTAGATAAGCCAGATGGCTAGCTGGCTGACCAGCAGAATGGCTGTCTAGTGAAGCCAGCTGGCTATCCGACCATCCAGGCAGCTGGATGGCTATTTAAGTTGGCTGGCTAGCCAGCTGGTCAGCCCACTAGCTAGCTAGTCAGCTGCCTAGCCAGCCAGCCAGCCACCTATCTAGCTAGTTAAGCCAGATGTCTATCCGGGTAGACAACCAGTTAACTAGCTAGTTATGTCAGCTGGCTAGCCAGCTATCCAGCCCAGTTACTAGTCTAGTAGTTAAGCCAACTAGCTAGCCAGCTAGCTTTCAAGTCAGCTATCAAGTCAACTAACCATTCAGCTAGCTAGTGAAGTCAGCTAACAGATCAGCTTGCTAGTCTGCTAGGTAATTAAGTCAGCTAGCTAGTCAGCTAGCATGTCAGCTAGATGGTTAAGTCAGTTAGCCAGCTAACTAGCCAGATAGCTAGCTAGTGAAGTCAGTAAGTTGGAGGGTTACATGGCTTGTTTGCTAGCCAGTTATGTCAGCTAGTTACCTAGCTAGTCAGCTAGCTACTTAAGTCAGTTAGCAAATCAGCTAGTTACTTAGATAACTAGGCTAGAAACTCAGCTATCTGGACTTGCTCACTTTCCATCATGTCAGCTAATTAGTCAGTTTGCTCGGCTGCAAACTGGTCAGCAAACTAGTCGGCTTGCTTGCCAGCCAACAGGTCAACTAAATAGCTCACTCACAGGCCAACAGGTCACCTAACTAGTTGGCTTTCTCGACAGCTGACTAGTTAAGTCAGCTCACCAGTCGACTTGCAAGCCAGTCGTGTAGTTAAGGCAGCTCACATGTCGGGTCACTCAATGGCACACTAGTTAAGTCAGTTCACCAGTTGATTCATTTGATGGCTGAAAAGTTAGCTCTTCTGACCATTGGCTCACTCACTAGCCGACAAAAGTCAGCTAACCAGTCATCTCACTCACCGGCTGACTAGTTAAATCAGTTGACCAGTCGGCTCACTCACTAGCCAAATGGTTAAGTCTGCTGGCCAGTCGGGTCACTCATCGGCCAACTAGTTAAGACAGCTAACCTGTTGGCTAACTTGCCGGACTACGAGTTAAGGAAGCTAACTGGTCTAGTCAACTAGCCGGCCAACTATTTAAGTCTGCTAACCAATCAGTCGACTATTTAGCCAACCTAACAGCTGAAAAGTTAGGTCAGCTAACTTGTGGGCCAACGAGTTACGTTAGTTAACTAGTTGACCAACTAGTCGGCGATCTACTTAGGTCAGAACACTAACCAGACAAATAGTTAACAAAGAAAACTTGTGGGCTACCTCGTCAGTCAACTAATTAACCCAGCTAACTAGTCGGACAACTAGTTGACCAACTTGTAATGCCAGCGAACAAGTCGGCCGAGTAGTCAGCAAACGTGTTAAACCAGATAAGTAGTAGGCAAAATCGTCAGCCAAGTTGTGACCTAGCTAACTCGTTACCCAACTAATTAAAACAGCTAGTTAACTCGTTTACCAAATAGTTAAAACATTTAGCTAACTCATTAACCAACTCATTAAGTCAGCTAGTTATCTCGTTAGCCAACTAATTACGTCAGCTAGCTTAGTCAGCTAGCTAATTAACTATCTAGCAAAGTCACCAAGTTAAGACAGCTAGCTCACTAGTTAGTTAACTATTTAAGTCAGCAACTTAAGTCTGCAACCTAATTAGTTAGCTAACTATTTAACTCAGCTAGTTATTCAGCCAGCTAAATATTTAGCTATCTATTTAATTCAGGTAGTTAAGTCACTAGCTAACTAGTTATGTCAGCCAGTTAAGTCAGCTAGCTAAGTAGTTAAGTCAGCTAGCTAAGTCAGCTAGTTAAGTCAGCTTTCTAATTTAGCATTGTAGTTAGCTGGCTAGTTACATCAGCCAGATAGCTACCTAGCTAGCTAGTAATATCAGTGAGTTAAATCACCTGTGTAGCCAACTGGGTAGCTGGTTAAGTCAGCTAATTTAGTCAGCTGTCTAGCCAGCTGGCTAGGTAGGTAGCTAGCTAGATAAGTCAGCTTGCTAGGCAACAGGTAGGTGACCAGCTAGTTAAACTGGCTGGCTAGCCAACTGTCCAGCAGGTTGGCAGGCTAGTTAAGTTAGCTGGCTATCTGACTGTCCAGCCAGGCGACTGGCTATTTAAGCTAGCTGGTTAGCCTGCTGGCCAACCCACTAGCTAGCTAGCTGGGTGCCTAGCCAGCTAGCCAGCCAGGTAGCTAGCTAGTTAAGCCAGCTGCCTAGGCATCTAGTCTACCAGGTAACTACCTAATTAAGTCAGCTGGCTAGCCAGCTAGCCAGCCAACTACCTCCTCAGCTAGTTAAGTCAGCTAGCTAGCCAGCTAGCTACTTAATTCTGCTAGCTAGTTTGCTAGCTAGTCAGTTAGCTAGTTAAGTCAGCTGGCTAACCATCAGGTTATCTAGTTATGTCAGCTAGTTAAGTCAGCTGGCTATTCAGCTGTCTAGGTATGTAGAGAGCTAGTTAAGTGTGTTGGCTAGCCAGCTGGCTACTTAGTTAAGTCAGCCAGTTAAGTCAGTTGTCACGGCTGCTGGCAAGCTAGATATCTAGGCAATTAAGTCACCTGGTTAGCCAGCTAGCCAGTAGTTAATTCAGCCAGTTTAGTCAGCTGGCTATCCAGTTGAGAAGCTAGTTAAGTTAGCACGTCATGTCAGGTGCCTAGCCAGCTTGCTACTTAGTTAAACAGCTAGTTAGTTCATATGGGCTGCCAGCTGTTTAGCTAGTTAAATCAAATAGTTAAGTCAGCTGGCTGGCAGGCAGGTTAGCTAGGTAGTTAGGTACTTAAGTCAGCTGTCATGTCAGCAAGCTATGTAGGTAGGTAGCTAGTTAAGTCAGCTGGCTAGACATCAGGCGTCTAGTTATGGCAGCTAGTTTAGTCAGCTGACTCTCCAGGTGTCTAGCTAGGTAGCTAGCTAGTTAAGCGTGCTGGTTATCCAGCTGGATTCTTCATTAAGTCAGCTAGTTAAGTCAGCTGGCTAGCCTACTGGATAGCTAGGTAGCTAGGTAATTAAGTCAGCTGGCTAGCCAGCTGGCTAGCTTTTTAATTCAGCTAAATAAGTCAGCTGGTGAGCCAGCACGTTAGCAAGTTAGCTAGCTAGTTATGTCAGCTATCTAGCCAGCTGGCTATATACTTAAGTGACCAAGTTAAGTCAGATGACTAACCCGCTGGCTATCTTGGTAGCTTACTATTTAAGTCAACTGGCTAGACCACTGGCTAGCTAGATAAGTCACCTAGACTTTCAGCTGGATAGCCAGCTGGCTAACTATTTAGCAAACTAGTTAGTTCTACTGGTTCAAAAGCAGGCCATCTGGTTAAGTCAGGCAGTTAACTCAGGTGGTTAGTCGACTGGCTAGCTAGGTGGCTGGCAAGTTAAGCTGGCTGGTTAGCAGGTTGGTCAGGTAGGTGGCCAGCTAGTTAAGCTGGCTTGCTAGCCGGCTGACCAGCAGGGTGGCTGGCTAGTTAGGCCGGCTGTATATCCCACTGACCAGTCAGCCATCTGGTTATTTAACCCAACTGGCTAGCCAGCTGGCCAGCCCACTAGCAAGCTAGCCAGCTGCCTAGGCAGCTAGCCAGCCAGGTTGCAAGCTAGTTAATCCAGTTGTCTAGCAGTCTAGCCAACAAGATAGCAAACTAGTTAAGTAAACTGGCTAACCAGCTAGCCAGCCAACTAGCTAGTCAGTCAGTTAAAACAGGTAGCTAGCCAGCTAGTATTTAAATAAGCTTGCAAGTCAGGTAAATATTCAGCAAACATGTTAAGTCAGCTCACTACTCAGGTTCATAATAAACTGCTAGTTACGTCTGCTAGCTAGTCAGCTAGCTGGTCAGCTTGATATTTAAGTCTGCTAGCCAGCTAACTAGCCAGTTACCTAGTTATTTAAGTCAGCTAGTTAGACAGCTAGATAGCTTGTTTGCTGCTAATTATGTCAGCTAGATAGTCAACTAGCTAATCAGCTAGCTAGTTAAGTCAGCTAGCAAATCATTTAGTTACTTAACTAACTATTCGGCTAGGAACTCAGCTATCTTGTCAGTTATAAAGTGGGCTTCCTCGCTTTCATTCAGATTAGCTAACTAGTTGGCATGCTCGATGAAAACTGGTCAGGAAACTAGTTGGTTCACTCACCAGCCATCAGGTCAACTAACTTGTCCACTCGCTCGAAGGCCAAAAGGTCAGCTAACTAGTCGTTTTCTCACCAGCTGAATATTTAAGTCAGCTCACCAGTCGGCTCACTCACCAGCCGACTAGTTATGGCAGAGCATGCATAGGATCAATAGCCAGTCGACTAGTTATGTCAGCTCACCAGTTGGCTCACACTCTGGCCCACTAGTTAAGTCAGCTAAACGGTCGGCCTACTAGCTGGGCCACTAATTAAGTAAGCTAGCCAATTGGCCGACTAGTGGGCCAACTTGTTAGCCAACAAGTTAGATCAGCTACTTAGTCGGCAAACTAGTTAGGTCAGCTAAGTAGTCGGCCAAATAGTCGGTCGACTAGTTAGGTCAGCAAACTACCTAGCCAACTACTTAACCGAGCTAACTAGGGGGCAAACTCGTCATTCAACTAGTTAACCCAGATAAATAGTCTGCCGACTAGTCGGCCAGTTTGTTAACCCAGCTAGCAAGTCGGCTGTGTAGTCAGCCAACGTGGTAAATCAGCTAGTCAGCCGACTTGTCAGCCTACAAGTTGTCACCTAGCTAACTCGTTAACCATCTAGTTAAATCAGCTATTTAACTCGTTTACCAACTAGTTAAAACAGTTATATAACTCATTAACAAACTCGTTAAGTTAGCTAGCTATCTGATTAGCCAACAAGTAAAGTCAGCTAGTTAAGTCAGCTGGCTAACTAGCTAGCTAACTATTCCAGTTAGCTACGTCAGAGAGCTAACTTGTTAGTTAACTATTTAATTCAATTACTTATTCTTTCACCTACCTAGTTAGCTAATTAGTTAAGTGAGCTGGTTATTCAGCCAGTTAAATAGTTAGCTAATTATTTAATTCAGATAAATAAGTCAGCTAGCTAACTAGTTATGTCAGTCAGTGAAGTCAGTTAGCTGAGTAGTTAAGTGATGCAGCTAAGCCAGCTAGTTAAGTCAGCTTCTAATTTAGTCAGCTGGTTAAGACAGCTAGCTAGCTAGTTAGGTAAAGTGTTAAATTGGCAGGCTGAGTCAGGTTGTTAGCTAGTTAACTAATGGGTGAATTCAGTGGGTTGAGTCAGCTAGCTAGATAGTTAGCAAATGGGTTGAGTCACCTACTTGACTAGGCTAGATAGCTAGTCAGCTAACGAGTTAAATCAGCTGGAAG
>NW_007239052.1:0-900 GCF_000164805.1 Carlito syrichta
TTCTAGCTTCCATGTTTTCTAGATTCCATGTTTCTGAGCCTCAGTTTTCTCTTCAAGACAAAGATGATAATAACACTTGCCCATAGGGTGCTCCTGCAGAGTGCTCATGTGTTAAGTGCAATCAAGGGCAGCTATTATTGGTCATCCCATTTTACAGTTGAGCAGTGTAAGGCTCAGAGAGGCAGTGACTTACTCAAGGTGATGCTTCCAAAGCACTGTAGTCAGGCCAGGACTTCGACCTGAGGCCTCCTACCCAGCACTCTGCAAGAGACCTTATGGTCACAAGCCTGTCTTTGTTTTATCTCCTCCTTCCTCCTCCCCAGTCATTCTTGCTGTTCAACTCGACCATCAGCTCACATCCATGCAGTGCTCTGGATCTCACAAAGTCCTTACACATGCACTAACCTCATGCTTTCCTCCTGACTCTGAAGTATGAAATGTCATTAGCCCCAACTTACAGACGAGGAAACTGAGGCACATGGAGGTTAAGTGTTGTCTTGAGGCCGCTTGGATTATGAAGGACCAGAGCTGGGGTTCCAGCTCAGATCTAAAGTCCCAACGCTGGGATTCGGCTCCCCCCGCAGATGCGTGGCCCTTCTGGCTGGCCTCCCAGGTCCACAAGCTTCCAGGCCCTGAAGCCCTAGGGGCCAGAGAGCAAAGGCCCAAAGCCTTGGACATCTGATTGACCCCGGAATGAACAGGGGCTGCGAAGAGGGAGCTGGAGGCAGACTGACATCCCTCCTGGGCTCTGCTGTGGGGCCAGGGGTTCCCAGGACTGTAATTGTTAATGACGATGATGATGCTGTTCCACTTTTTGAGCAGTGTGTTGCCCCGCCCTACGTGCAGTGTGAGGTAGGTGTGAATTGACCCCCGTTTTACAGGGCAGATGTGGGTCATGCA
>NW_007239053.1:0-1170 GCF_000164805.1 Carlito syrichta
TTTTGTCCGTTTAGGAGTATGCTGGTTGTGGCTTTGTGTAGATGGCTTTTAATGTTTTGAGGTATGTTCCCCATATGCTTCGATGTTCGAGGGTTTTTATCAAGAAGGGGTGCTGGATTTTATCAAAAGCTTTTCCTGCATCTAATGAGATAATATGTGGTTTTGTCTTGACATCTGTTGATGTATTTAATTGCATTTATGGTTTTACAGATATTGAACCAGGCTTGCATCCCAGGTATGAAGCCTACTTGGTCACGATGGATGATTTATGAGATGTTGTTGAATACGGTTTGCTGGGATCTTGTTGTGGATTTTAGCATCTATGTTCATCAAAAATGTTGGCCTGTAGTTCTCTATCTTTGTTGGGTCTTTACCTGGCTTGTTTATCAATGTGATGTTAGCTACATAAAATGATTTGGGGATAGTTCCATCTTTCTCAATTGCCTGGAATACCTTCAGTAGGACTGGTATCAGCTCTTCCTTAAATATCTTGTAGAATTGTGTGGGAAAGCCAGCTGGACACGGGCTTTTTTATGTAGGTAGTTTTCTTATCACTAGTCAATTTCCTTGATTGTTATTCGTCTATTTAGGGTCCCAATTTCTTCTTGTTTCAATCTAGGTAGGTTGTGTGATGTCAGAAAGTCCTCCATTTCCTTAAGGTTTTCAAGTTTGTTTCCATACAAGTGTACATAGTAGTCTCTATTGATCTTTTGTATTTCTTAAGGGTCAGATGTGACTTCATCTTTTGTGTTTCTGAATGTGTTTATTTGGGCTTTTCCTTGGTCAGTCTAGCTAGGGGATCATCAATCTTGTTTATTCTTTTGAAGAACAAGCTTTTTGTTTCATTTTTTTTGTATTATCTTTTTGTCCTCTATATCCTGGATTTGACCTTTTATTTTGGTGATCTGGATTCTTCTGCTGAAATTAGGGTTTTGGTGGTCTTGCTTCTCCAGCTTCCTAAGGTGACTTGTTAGGTTGTTGATTTGTGATTTTTCCATTTTCTTCATGTACATTTGTAGAGATATGAATCACTTGTTACTACAGCTCTCATGCCATCCCAGAGATTTTGTTAAGATGCTCCTTTATTTTCATTTGTTTCCAGGTATCTTTTAATCTCTGTTTTTATTTCATCATGGAATTGTTTACAATTATGCTAGAGTCGATATCTTT
>NW_007239054.1:0-1172 GCF_000164805.1 Carlito syrichta
CACTTATTCTTAACTACCATACTTTACTATAATTCATGTTTCATATGTCTAAACTTTAATTTTTATATGATCTAGTTATTGGACTTTAATACTATGCAATATCCTATTAAGCTAATACCTTATCGTTAATTCTTTTATAAATCGTATAGTAACTATTACACTTGAATAATGTAGCAAAAGGAAACAAAACAGCAAGCATAGATTTACGCAGCTATGAGTGTATATGTATATATTTTATCCTAACAAGTCTACTCTAAAAATCAAATAGTAGCTGTCACACTCTTGAACAAGGAAATGCAGGGCTTCCAAGATGGCGGCCATGGGCTGAAGCAGACAGAGTTTCGGTAATTAACGAAACAAAAGAAAACGTTCTACCTGGCTAGGGGCAGGGCAACAAAACTATCATGGTAATTTAGTTTCTAATCTTAGCCCTAGGGGAAACAGCTTTCGGGAACAAGAACTGACTACCCAGTCTACCAGGAAATAGAAGTTAAAAAATATCTAGAAAGAAGTAAAACTTAGAAAGACAGAGAGAAATAATTCTGCTATGCACTTTCCATCAGGTGTATTGAGATTTACTTATAAGTTTTACTGCCATGTATGCACACTGGTCACTAATCACATGCCAATATTATAGGTATAACTGATATCCTATGTCAGAGGTGATCTTCCAAGATGGGCCTTTACAGGCCTCAGCCATGTAGCTATAGATGTTGGCTCCCAACAGGTTTGTGTTGAACCCACGGGCTCAGGGAATCCACTCATCTCAGCCTCCCAAAGTACTGGGATTACAGACTAGCTACTGAACCCAGTATTTTGCCTTTTTAAGAGAAAAATTCCAGCTACACAGACTCTGGTTTTGTCATATACGGATAATCAGGTAGCATAATGAGGTTTTCATTTTTTGTTTTTAGTTATTTTGAAATGCCAGAAACATTGAGTGAAAATTAAAAGTTGAAACTGGAGTGCAGTGACATGCTCATGGCAACCGCAGCCTTGACCTGGTGGACTCAAACGATCCTTTTGCCTCAGCCTTCCAAGTAGCTGAAATGGCAGGTGTGCATCATCACTCCCAGCAATTTTTTTGCAGATTTATTGCAGAGACGAGGTCTTGTTAAGTTGCCCAGGGTGGTTTCAAACTAATGGGCTCAAGCATTCCTCTCACCTGAGCC
>NW_007239055.1:0-752 GCF_000164805.1 Carlito syrichta
CAGAGGCAGTTCTTCTGGGAACAGTCTGATCAAGACTGGAGCCGATTTTATTCAAACATTTTCCAACTTATATACCATTTTCTATACCCTCCAGCAATGTGATAATCACTCACTGGGGGCGTACAAGTTTCGTGCTTTACAAACTATGCATCACAAGACCACCACGAGATCTGCAATTTCCAAGCAAACAATTCAAATTCCATGATGCCTGCCGTGCTTACATTAAGGTCACAGGTGCACAATTTCAATACAAATCGTTCAAAGTGTTTTCCATAATGTTCAATGAATCATTCATATTATACTCTTTGCTCTATACCCTGATTAATACAAAAAACTTTCCTGAGTTAACTCTAGGTTCAATCCAAGTTCACTGATTCCCAATATTTTTAACAATTAATATTATCAACTTAACACTATACTATAATCTATAAGTTTAGTTAAATGACTTAACTGTCAGTTATACTATTAACCTATTATGATTTAATGTAATGCCTTATAACTCAGTTAAAACTTATTCTTAACTACCATACTTTACTATAATTCATGTTTCATATGTCTAAACTTTAATTTTTATATGATCTAGTTATTGGACTTTAATACTATGCAATATCCTATTAAGCTAATACCTTATCGTTAATTCTTTTATAAATCGTATAGTAACTATTACACTTGAATAATGTAGCAAAAGGGAAACAAAACAGCAAGCATAGATTTACGCAGCTATGAGTGTATATGTATATATTTTATCCTAA
>NW_007239056.1:0-827 GCF_000164805.1 Carlito syrichta
CCTGGCTACCTAGGTATCTGGCAAGTTAAGCCAGCTGGTTAGCAGGCTGGTCAGGTAGGTGACCAGCTAGTCAAACCGTCTGGCTAACCAGCTTACCACATGGTAACTGGTTAGTTAAGCTCACTGGCTATCCGACTGTCTAGGCAGCCGACTGGCTATTAAACCTGGCTGGCTAGCCAGCTTGCCAACCCATTATCAAGATAGCCAGCTGCCTAGCTAGCTAGCCAGCTAGGTAGCTAGCGAGTTAAGGCATTGGGTTAGTCATCTAGCCAACCAGGTAGCTAGCTAATTAAGTCAGCTGTCTAATCTGCTAGTCAGTCAACTACTTCCTCAGCTAATTAAATCAGTTAACTAGCCAGCTAGCTAGTTAAGTCAGCTAGCTAGTCAGCTAGCTAGATAAGTCAGCCAGCCAGCTAACTAGCCAGTTAGCTAGCTAGTTAAGTCAGCTGGCTAGACAGCTAGATAGCTTGCTTGCTAGCCAGTTATGTCAGTTAGATAGCCAGCTAGCTAGTCAGCAGGCTAGTTATGTCAGCTAGCAAATCAGATATTACCTAGCTATCTAGTCAGCTATCAAATCTGCTAGCTGGTTAGCTAACTAGTGGGCTTGCTTGCTTCCCATCAGGCAAGCTAACAAGTCGGCTCCCTCGCCTGTCTACTCGCTTGCCAGCCGACTAGTTAACTCAGCTCACCTGCTGGCTCAATTGCTGTCTGACTAGTTAAGGCAGCTCACCCATCGGCTCACTTGCTGAACATTTAGTTAAGTCGGCTAACCAGTCAGCTCATTCGCCGGCCAACTTGTTAATTCTTCTGACCAGTTTGCTCACTTG
>NW_007239057.1:0-817 GCF_000164805.1 Carlito syrichta
CTGAATAACTAGCTGATTTAATAATTAGCTAACTAGTTAGGTAACAGACTTAAGTTGCTGACTTAAATATTTAGCTATCTAGTAAGCTAGCTGACTTAGCTAGCTAACAAGTGAACTAGCTGACATAGGTACCTGACTTAACTAGTTGGATAACAAGATAGTTAGCTAACTTAATGAGTTGGTTAATGAGTTAGGTAACTGTTTTAACTTGTTGGTAAACGAGTTATCTAGCTGTCTTAGCTAGTTGGTTAATGAGTTAGCAAGGTGGCTTAAGTTTTGGCTGACGAGTTGGCAGACAACTTAGCTAATTTATCATGTTGGCTGACTACTCGGCCGACTGGTTAGCTGGCTTAATAAGTCAGACGACTAGTCGGCCGAATAGTTAGCTGGCTTAACTAGCTGACTAACGAGTTGGTTCACTAGTTAGCAAGGTTAACTTGTTGCCTGCTGATTTGGTGACCAAATTAGTCTGCCAAGTAGTTGGTCAGCTAGTTAGGTGATCTAACTTGTCAGCCGACTAATTAGCTGAGCTAACTTGACAGCTTAAAAGTTGGTCGACTAGTCGGCCGATTGGTTAGCTGACTTATTTAGTTGGCCGGCTAGTCAGCAGACCGGTTAGCCTACTTAAGTAGTCAGCCAACAAGTGAGGCAACAGGTGAGTTGACTTATCTAGTTGGCCTGTGAGTGAGCCGACTGACCAACTGACTTAAATAGTCAGCCGGTGAGTGAGCTCACTGGTCAGCCGAATTTAGTTGGCTGGCAAGTGAGCAAACTGGTCAGAAAAATTAACAAGTCGGCCGGCGAATGAACTGACAGG
>NW_007239058.1:0-793 GCF_000164805.1 Carlito syrichta
TAAAGAACAAAAAGTAAAAGAAAAAAAGAAAGAGCATCCATTTGTGTGTGGAGTTGCTATCATCGTGAACAGACAGAGATCATTTCAGAAGGAGGCCCCAGCCTTGGACCCAGAGTTCCTGAAAGACAGTGGATTGGCAGTAATTGTGGCTGTGCCTTAGGGAGGCCGAGGTGGGGGGCCACTGGGACCCGAGAGTTTGAGTCCAGCCTGGGCTATGAAGCGAGACCTTATCGCTCCCCAGAATGCTAACACTCCAGTCATGCGTGGTGGCACCCGTGGTCCCAGCTACACATAATGAGGTGGACTCCATTCTGGGGTGAGTCTTTACATCACTCCCACTGACAGCACATGAAAGTCCTGGCCAGGCACCATGGCTAACAGCCGTTAGCCCCATGCCATGGGAGGCCATGGTGGGAGGATCCCTGATCCTTGGAGTTGTATACCAGCACAGGTGAGGTGGCCAGACCTCATCTCAGTGAGAGGTCCCCAAAATCGAGTCAGGCGTGCTGGCCCCCAGAGTCTTGGCTGCTCAGGGGCCAAGGCAGGAGGACCACCTGATTCCCACAGATGGCGGTCCCAGGATACACGTTCATGCCGCCATGCCCCCACCTGGCCTATGGAGATGCCTCTCATGAGTGTCACGATGGGCATCCACAGCACCCCAGGAAAAGGTCGATGGAGTGTTGTGTTGGCAAGGGATGATGGAGTGATTGTGAAAGAAAGGGGCCCTCCTGCACAAACATGACAGACAGGGTGACCAGAACGTGGGCTGGCCACACTGTTTCCAGACTGC
>NW_007239059.1:0-942 GCF_000164805.1 Carlito syrichta
TATCATTTTTGCATGTCAAAAAAAGAATTAACTTAGAATAAATATATAATTAACAGTATATTCTGTGCTAAACCTGAATATATTTACCTGTTAAATATATAATTAGCCTAATCCCAAACATTTGGGAGGCTGAGGTGAGTGGACTGCCTGATCCCGTGGGTTTGAGACCCACCTGGGCAACTTGGCAAGACCTCATCTCTACAATAAATCCAAAATCAGCTGGGCGTGGTAGTGTGCACCTGTCATTCCAGCTACTTGGAAGGCTGAGGCGGAAGGATCACCGGAGCCCAGCAGGTAGAGGCTGCGGTGGCCGGGAGTGGCTACTACACTCCAGTCTGGGAAAGAGTGAGACTCCAACTCAACAAATAAATAAATATATATATATTTAACAGTATGTTCCCTGTAACAAAGGAATCCCTTAGTGCAGTAAAACAAAGTCCTGTCAAACACCTAATTTTTACAAAGAAGCATGAAGTTCTTTCACAATGACTCCAACTCTACTTATAGTAACAGAGTAAAAACTTGAGATGAAAGTCAAAAGGACTAAAGTCAAAGATCCAGTTAGGCATGAGTTGTGGTTTTGATTTTTATTCTTATTTTTATCTACAAATATTAAGACAGATGATACTTCCATGTGATTGTGGGATCCTCTGAGACTCTACAACCTTAGAAAAGCAGATAAAACTGATGAAATGCATCGGGCTTGGGAGCAGACTCCATATTAAATTGTAATGTTCATAGTAACAACTACAACTGCAGAAGACTGAGGGGGAGAGGAGGAGGCGAAAGACTGAAATTTCTGCAACTGATGCGCTGGGCAGAAAGAATAAACAAGGGAAAAAAGATGTGTAAATACTGTTTGAAATGCAACCTGTTAATAATCATTGCATTCCTGAATACACAGGTAAATGATACCACCATTCCTTTCTACTTACGCTAAGC
>NW_007239060.1:0-774 GCF_000164805.1 Carlito syrichta
TATATTTTCATTAGGGGAATTGCTGGGTCATATGGAAGATCAATTTCTAGTTCTTTTAAAAATGGCCACTTTGTCTTCCTAAGAGTTTACATAGTTTGCATTTCCACTAGCAGTGTAGAAGCCTTTCTTTTTTTCCACATCCTTGCCAGCATCTGTTGTTATTTGTATTTTAATGATGGCCATTCTTTTTTTTTTTTGAGTTGGAGTCTCACTCTGTCACTCAGACTGGAGTGCAGTGGCCTCTCCCGGCCACTGCAGCCTCGACCTGCTGGGCTCCGGTGATTCTTCTACTTCAGCCTTTCAAGTAGCTGGAACTACAAGCGCGTGCTACCACACCCGGCTAATTTTTGATTTATTGTAGAGATGAGGTCTCGCCAAGTTGCCCAGGCGGGTCTCGAACCCACGGGCTCCGGCAATCCACTCACCTCAGCCTCCCAAAGTGCTGGGATTATAGGCTGAGCCACTGAGCCCGGCCATGATGGCCATTCTTACTGGGCTTAGGTGGTATTTCAGTGTGGTTTTTGATTTGCATTTTTTTGATGATGCCTGAGGCTGAGCACTTTTTCAAGTGTCTGTTGGCTTTCCCAATATCTTCTTTTGAGAAGAGTCCATTTATCTCTTTCATCCACTTTTAAAAGAGACTGCTTGTTTCTTTTTTTTTTTTTCCTTTCGGGCATTTGAGTTCCTTGTACATCCTAGATGTTAGGCCTTTTTCAAATATTCAATTCACAATATTTTGCATTCGGTGGCTGTTCCCCTGCTCTCTTGAATGGA
>NW_007239061.1:0-520 GCF_000164805.1 Carlito syrichta
AAAGTGGTGAAAAGTAGGAGTAATTTTAGAAGACCTGAGTAAGTTTTAAAAGGTTTGTGTCAAATGAGTCCTATGAAAGAATCTTTGCATGTGATTAAATTGCCTATATTTAGAAGTTAATTGTTCACATATTTTTCTGAAGATTGAGATTTAATTTCCAAAAGACACTGATATAAAACTAAAGTTTACACTTAGGGCTAAAACAGAATTTTTTGAGTGTATTCATTTGTTAAATAAAATTATGAGAGTTTTTTATTCTTTCTTTAGCTCAATATGACTTGCCTAGGAAAAAACATATTGCATTTTATCAAAAATAATTTTCTGTGTATCATGTTGCCTTTACCAAGGTCTTTTTTATTAGACAGATTATCAGATTAATCTCTGTTTATTTCCCTCAACTATGTAACTTTCATGATCACTCTTACTAAGAGAATGACTATTATTTTACAGTAACATGTGCTCCCATTTTGGTTAAGTGTTTTGAGCATTTTGATATTTACAAGAAACTTTTCTCAAGATC